>NW_026268623.1:0-2347 GCF_000697945.3 Frankliniella occidentalis | reverse complement strand
CCCCCCTCGACCGCGCCCGGAACTAAAACGCATCGGACGGGAGACGCGGCACCTTGTTAGGCCCTTTGCCGCCGTCGCATCGCCGTCCCCTCCCTGCGAGCTGGCGGCGCTGCTCCGTCTCCTTCGCGCGCACGGGGAGCCAGCCGTGGGTGCGACGGAGAGCGTCGCGGCGGCGGCGGCGCGGGGAGAGCCCTCCTAGCGCCTCGGACCAATTACCTCCTCCTTCGATCGTAAATGGCCCTCCCGTTCACGCCTGTTTGATTCTCTCCCCCCCTACCCCCCCCCCCCAGGCTCTCCCCGACGCAGTGTAAAACCGCCCGTGAGAAAGAGATGTTGTTGCTGCTGTTGACTTTACGCCGCACAGGCAGCAGCGCCGCGGCCAACAGCGCGCTCCCGCCACCGGCGCTACTCCAGGCCGGCCGGGGGAGGGGTAATTAAAGCCCCTTCTCCTGGCCGCACATGCCTCTTTATTAGGGCGATGATGTAGTGCAGCAGCGCGCCGCTCGCCGCGCCCCCGCCCGGCACCGCACGGGCACCGCCCGGGCAATTCAATCACGCGAAAAATGCCTCCTTCTCAGTGGCGCGCGCGAGCAACTTTTACCTCCACAAGAAGATCCTCACCTCTCTCATCCCGCTTCTTTTCCTCCTTCTTCCTCTCCGCCGTAAATAAAGGCACACTTAGGCCCGTCGCGCATTCGAGTCTCCGACAGTCTCCGCCGCGCCGGGACCGATCACATCTCGGGGACGTGCTTCATGTTCGCCGCCGTGCGGCTGGCCCAATCATTGCGGCTGATGATGCCTAAACTGGGCAGGCCGTTCCGATTTATTAGACCGTTTTGCGCCGCGCCGCCAGGTAGCCTCTGTGTGTGTGAGTGCGTATGTGTGTGCGTGCACTGCTACCGCTGCCGCGCGCTTCCTATGTCGTCACATACCAGAGTCTAGACGTGCGCTTCATGGTCAAGTTGGCCGTGGGTAAGATGGAACAGAGAGAGAGGAGAGAGGGAAAGAGAGAGAGAGGGGGGGAGAGAGAGGAGAGATATGAGATGAGTGTCAGCGAGAGACGCGCTGGAATAGAACCACCACCACCAGCAGCAGCAGCAGTGACTGTGCGATTGTGTGTGTGTGCGTGCGCGCGCAAGTGATTGAATTATTCTTCGCACGTCAGCGCGCGAGCCCCCGCAGCCCCGCCCTGCCACGCCCTGCGCGCGACGATCAGTTGCCGTAGCAGGACAAACACAGGGAGGGCAGGGGCAGGTAAAGAGAATAAAGGTCTCCTCACGCAGGCGCTCGCAAAAAAAAAGCAAACGAGTGTGCGAAATCGCCACTTGATCCTTGATCGGCGCGGATAAAGCATTCGCTGTAGACGGGCGAAGGCAGGGCAGACGACGGGCACACCACCCCAGCCGGTGCTCCACTATCTGTCCGTACCCTTTGACGCGCAGCCCACCCGTCTGTCTGTCCGTCTGTCTGTCTGTTTGCGGAGCAAACGTCTTCCGGCCGGCGCGGGCCGAGCCGGACCATCCGGGTTTATCATGTGTATGTGTGCGCCCCACTTTAGGCCGGGCCCCACCCGGGGTGGTGAGTCGCCCCTGCCCGCCCCGCCCCCGCCCGCCCTGGGCGTCCCTCCGTGTCTTCCAGGAAGGCGACGGCGACCGGGCGGAGCACGGCGGCCGCCGACAGCCGGGCGCCACGACCCAAAGGGGTTGTTTTCTTTAGCGGCGGACGGGGCAGCCACCAGACACGCCGCCGATGGGCGGCAGGCGCTGTTGATCCGTCCCGCCTTCTCCTGACGGCGGACAAGAGCACCGTCAGCAGCAGGAAGTTGAGCTGTCCGAGTGTACCGCCGCCTCGGTGCTCGGTGTCCCCTGTCTCTCTCTCGGCGTCTCACTAGGTTCCTCTATTGCGACACGCTCTTTCTCCCTCGGGGTGGCCGCGGCTCGGAGGTGTATGGAATGTCCCCGCCGGTGGAGCGCGAGTCCGCCGAGTGCGTCTCCATTGTGGCTCGGCCAGCGCGGCGTGTGAGGTGCCAGCGCGGCGATGGCAATCGGACCAAACGCATATTTGCTTATCGCGATGGGATAGGATAGGCATCGCCTCGTCCGGGATTAGGTCACCCTTCTCTTCGCCGCTCCTGCTCGTGCGTGCCGTGTGGCCGCGCTTCCGGCTGCGGAGCGCTTGGCAGGCCTGGAGCCCTCATGGAGCCTTCCTGGAGCCTGCCTGCAGCCTGCCTGCCGCCTGCCTGCAGCTTGCCTGGAGCCTGCCCGTCTGGGGTCTGCCTAGGGCCTGGCCTAGAGCCGGAGAACCTTGAGGAGAAAAGTTGGGTCGCGTTCATCTTGAGGTGGGGGTG
>NW_026268622.1:15355-15639 GCF_000697945.3 Frankliniella occidentalis | reverse complement strand
CCCTGCCTGCCAGGTGGAGTGGGCGCCCGCGTCCTGGAGTCCCTGTCAGGCCCGATGGGCGGCCTAGCCTCCCGGCGCCTGCATGTGTCCTGGTGCCCTAAAATGGGGTGGGCGCCCGCGTCCTGCAGCCCCTGACAGGCCCGATGGGCGGCCTAGCCTCCCGGCGCCTGCATGTGTCCTGGTGCCCTAAGGTGGGGTGGGCGCCCGCGTCCTGGAGCCCCTGTCAGGCCCGATGGGCGGCCTAGCCTCCCGGCGCCTGCATGTGTCCTGGTGCCCTGAGGTGG
>NW_026268622.1:8163-8974 GCF_000697945.3 Frankliniella occidentalis | reverse complement strand
CCCCAACGGTTCCGGAGATATGTGCATGCAAAGATGGCCAAAAAGCCATAAATTTTGGAAATTGTGATCAAATTTGCGTGAAATGGCCTTCAAACACCCTACGGACACACTGTATACGTTTTCGTGATTTTACGAAAAAATTAAGTTATGAAATGCTTCGTAAAAATTAATTTACGAAAATATTTCGTAAGTGCCAATTTACGAAAACATTTCGTAAAGTAACGAATAGGCCTACATTTCGTAACTAATGCAATTTTATGGGTCGTAAGACATAAAATTTGACTAAAATATTTACAATTTTCATACCCTTTAGTTAGAGCTTGGGATTTAACAAAGCAAATTCGTAAAATAACGATGTATCGTAATTTGTTAGAAACGAAGTTTTTGTAATAGAAAATTAACCGAGAAAAGGTCGTAAAATCACGATAATTTTCTTTACAGTGCAGCTAAATCCAAGGCCAAACCTTATCTACGGGTGCAACTACTTTTGAAAGGGCCTTTGAAATCTGACTGTATCACCGGAAAACCTTCCCTTGTTAGTGCGGTGAAACTAGTGTGCGGCCTTTACCGGCCCTTGGCCTCAAAACGCTTGAAAGCAGTCCATATTTACGGGCAATCTGCTAGATCTTGCAATCAACAAAACCTTAATCTAACATAGGAGGGAGCGGACAAGAGGCCGCCTCGTAGGCCCTCTGGCAAGTGGCCAGGTAAGATTGGCGGCCTAGCCTCCCGGCGGCGCCTGCATGTGTCCTGGTGCCCTAAACTGGCGCGGCCCTGCCTGCCAGGTGGAGTGGGCGCCCGCGTCCTGGAG
>NW_026268622.1:1118-1799 GCF_000697945.3 Frankliniella occidentalis | reverse complement strand
CGGTGGTAACTTGGCCGACTTTACGCTGGTATAAAGAATGACGTGTCCGTAGACATGAAATGCATCCGATGGACGGCAATTGCAACACAAATCCAGGCCCGGACTGGCCAGGGGTGCTAGGATCCGCTAGCATCCGGGGCCCCGCGCCATCGGGGGCCCCTACAACCCGGGTTGTCGGGGCCCCGCCCGGAGCCAGGTGCCATGGGGGAAATACCTAGGAATTTTGCCCCAAACCGCTCGTTTAGTCATGAAATGTCGAAAAAAATTCTTGCTCGCTTCGCTCGCAGTCTTCTTTGGCGGTTTCCCGTAATGCTTCCAAAATTAAAGCGGAAGACCGAAAGACGTCTACAGGTGGGTGGCAACGCTGCGTTTTCAAAAGGGTCAACTACGTAGCATAATACCTAAAAACCGGTCTTCAAGCTATAAGATGCCAAATTCTCGCCTGCTTCGCTCGCTGGAGTTTACTGCCGCAGCAAACCTGAATATTCCGAAGACTTTTAAGTGTGTTTTTTTGAAATAAAAAAAGGGGGGGGGGTGTTCTGTTTTGGGGGCCCTTCATGTGACGTGGCACCCGGGGCCCTTACCCTCCCAGTCCGGCCCTGCACAAATCCATCATTAAATAACTCGGAGAGGAGCAAGCGATCAGCACCATGTGCACTAACAGGATGTCGTCGTTGATCT
>NW_026268622.1:0-1068 GCF_000697945.3 Frankliniella occidentalis | reverse complement strand
GTGCGGCATGCCATGAGCAAGTCATAGCAGACAATGAGTCTCATGGCAAAAGCCACCTCATTTCAGCCGAGCAAACGAGCCGCGCGTCAGCCATCGGCACCGGCAAGGGGGTTCTGCTTGTGAAGTGGGGCGGCGGGTGAGCGTCTGAAGTAGTCCCCGTAGAGGTCTACCTGACAGGCATGGAGAAGTCGCGTAGGTTCACTAGATTGGGCATTTTCAGGAGGCATATATCACATAAGGTTGACAGGGCAAAAGTAAATAATGGGAGAGGGGGGGGGCATTGAAGATGCCATATGGAGGGTTTTAAGTAGAAGTGTGCGAATTTCCAGTTCCTAGCTTTAAGTGTTGTTTAAATATACTTGTTAGGTACCTCCAGCCGCAGAGCCTGTCAATTTGTTACTAGGCCCGCGACTTCAATTTTGGATTACAGTCCACTTCATACAGGACAGGCGAGGCGCGGTATAAGGGGGTCGCGACAGGGGGCAGTGCGACAGGGTCTCCTCAGCGCTCGCAAATAGTTTTGTTCATTAACAAGATAAAAGACGCGAAATGGGTGAGGTCTTGTTATATTCCAGCTCCTTGTGACCTGTGGCAACGTATTGAAAACTTTCCTTAACGATTCTTGTATGGCAAAGTATTTTAAACATAACTAATCTGCAGTGAGGAGCACTGAGCGGTGGTTTGAACGGCCGGTTCGCGCCGTCAGGGCGGCGACTTCCGGGGCTCGCGCATAGGCCGCGCTCTCAGCACTGCGTTGCGACCCCCTGCAGTAACCATGACCATCTCCCAACCGCCACACTACAGCACGCCCACGCTCGTGAAATATCCGACAAGCAGACCAAGCGAAGAGAGGTGCGCGCGCGATCGTGTATGTGTGTGCGTGTGTGTGTGCGCGCGCGCGCGCTGCAGTCCTGGAAGTCATCGCATTGCCTCACGCACACACAGTACGGGCCAGTAGAGCGAATACGGACCCGGGTGTGCGTCATCGTCATGTTATATCACGAGAACCGTTTCCACTACTTTCAATCCTCTCTTAAAACTCTGGTCCTGCCTTTTGGCCTACTCCTG
>NW_026268621.1:16785-17430 GCF_000697945.3 Frankliniella occidentalis | reverse complement strand
CCCGCCGCAGGAACTTCAGACCGGCCGCCACCCCTCATCGCAGGCCAGGCCACGCGGGCCAACAAGGCTGAAGAAAACGGGCGCGATTTGAGGTTTGGGGGGAGGGGGGGCGTCGCTTGTGTAGTTGGTCGCCTAGAAGAAGGAACTTGACCCGCGCCGGATGCACACCGTGACATCGTTACAGAACGCGTCTCGGACGGCACCGCAAGTGTGGCCCATCGCCACTCTGGCCATGGCGCCGCAACGGCCAAGGCCTGCAACGCTCGTGGCTAAGGCCAAAAATTTGCAAGATTACGCAATTATAACCCAAACCACTAAAATTGAGGCGTGCGAGGTAAAGGTCACCCAGAAGACGCAGTTTGTTCCAGAAAACGGATTTCTCTCTGCAAACCAATTTTGATTTTCCGTCGTGGTGATTAAATAACTCAGTCAGTCAAGCTGATCAGTTACTTAAAATGTCGAGAACAGGGTTTCTCTTTATTTTCGTCGGATTTCAGGAACTAAGATTAAAACGGTTCTGTGTGTGTGTGAATACTTTGCGTGCATCCAAATTGTCCCCTGCGAGGCGCCCGATGCCCCTACGCCACCACCCGCGCCTATGACGTCCCTTTGGGGGGGGCCTGCCCTGCCACCTCCCGCCCCCCT
>NW_026268621.1:10707-11710 GCF_000697945.3 Frankliniella occidentalis | reverse complement strand
TCCTGGTGAAACTGTGATTCAGTCATGCGGGTGAGCTTGACTGCCGTCGCTCCCTGTGGCGCCTTAATAGCCCCGTGCGAGTATGCAACCCGTCTGCACGCCTGAATCCGGCAAAGTAACCAGGAGAAAAAGACGGCGCAGATCACCCACCCTGTACTATGCTGTTTCCCTTTCGAACTCGTGGCCCGCGCGCGACACCGCCGTGACCTTCGCGCCGATCGCAGCCCACCGTTTCTTTGTTATTGTGTGTGTGTGTGTGTGTATGTGTGTGTGTGTGGTTCTTTTTCGCGATGGTCGCGGAGGAGGCCGCCGCTCGCCCCGCCGAGAAGGCCGCGCGAGTGATATAGGATAGGCCCGCGCGCGAGCGTAAACTATCCCCGCGGCCAGAAGGTGAGGGGGTGGGGGAGGAGAGGAGTGCTGCCCGTTGTTTCCTGCCCCTGCTGCTGCTGCTGCCCCTGCTGCCCCTGCTGCTGCCCCTGCTGCTGCTGCTGCTGCTGCCGTTGGCACGGCGCGCGGCGAGCCCCAACCTTCACCCTGCCGTCCCTCCGCGACCGCCACATTAAAGGCGGCTTTATTGATTAGGGTGGGACGCATTCCGGAGCCGTTCTCATTTCTTACAATTTACTGGCGCGCCCGCAATTATTTTTGCAGTTTGTAGGCCGTGACGGCGACGGTGACCACAACCGCCGTGCGTGTCACAACCATCAGTAAACCACCTCCTCAAACAACCACAATACAACACACAACCGACACACACACACACACACACATGGGGGCTGGTCCCGGGCAGGACTTTCCCATCCATGCACGCCAGCCAGGACTCAGCACCACCCCGTCAGCTGATGCCCTCACGCCACGTCACCACCTGCACTGGGCGCCTCCTCCCCCGCCCAGACAGCCCTCTCAGATGTTTCACTTTCTTTTGCAGCAGCCGCAGCCTCCGCGAGGTAAAAGTGCGCAAGTAACGCCGTGTGACGGAGGCAAGCGTGTGTGACACGGCCGT
>NW_026268621.1:5266-5647 GCF_000697945.3 Frankliniella occidentalis | reverse complement strand
GGGCGGGCCCGGGGGCGGCGGGAGCGCTGGGGCCGGCGACGGCCAGGGTGCGGTCCTGAGCACTCTCCAGGGTGGCCCGGTGGCCGAGGTAGACGAGAGCGAAGGCAGAGGCCTCTACACTGGCCCGGCCATCCACACGCACTGCACCACCTTCACAAGCACCTCCACCACAACCATGGTGGTATCACAAAACACACGCGCGCACTTGCTGTCCTCGCACTGCCTCGCACGCACGCACGACACTGACGCACTCACACACACGCACGCACGCGCACCTCACCGCGATGCACCTCACGGCCGTCCGCGCGCGCTCAGCTCTCACGCCGCACTGAGGAGGTGTCGGCCAGAGAGGGGCGTCCGGCCCCCCCACCGCCGCGCCGC
>NW_026268621.1:0-361 GCF_000697945.3 Frankliniella occidentalis | reverse complement strand
CATCACTTTTGTCTCAAAATTCCGGTTCGAACGAGTATATGTATGATGGGGTTTAGAGCAACAATGCCAACAATGCATTTAAATTTTTACATGATGGTTGTTTCCAAAGGCCTCATGGTGTCGTTGTTTGCGATCAGAACCCCATCATACATTTACTCGTTTGAACCGGAATTTTATGAGGAAGACGAGGGTGATTCTAAAAATAGTTTTTCTTTCAAAGGAGAGAAAATAATTTTAGGGAGTGTGAGACACAGTGGGCTGTCAGTTTAAACTGTCATACTGTCTCACACTTGAGTTTGCAGAGCACCTGTCTCCTAAAGTCCATGTTACCCACATTGACCTTTCAGTATTTCAAAATGCA
>NW_026268620.1:18519-21540 GCF_000697945.3 Frankliniella occidentalis | reverse complement strand
GGGGGGGGTAAGGAGGCGTGGCGGAGCGTAGTGGCGCGCGCCGGTGCGTGCAGATGCTGATCGACTACCGCTAGAGCGCGCGAGGCATGAAAAACACCGATTCGCTCTGACCGGCGGCGTGTGGTCCAGTTAAAAAAAACAACAACAACAAAATCAAAAAAATGCCTCTCCATTTCCGCGAATTGGTGCTTTTACTGTACATCATCCTCCCCTCGCTGACGTCACTGACGGGCGTGGTGCGTGGTGTGGCTTGACACCGCGCACTATCGCACTAAGCAGCTGCTGTGATTCGGCGGGATGCATGGGAACCAAGTTGCGCCGCGTTATGAAAGAATGACGTTGAACTTCACGCTTTTCCGGCACTGCACCCGTCTGCACCCGCAGCCTTATATGACCAATATCCACGAAAACAGAAAACGAAAAGTTAGATATTTTGTCCGATTAGTCAGGTCGCTGCACCTGCAGGCGCGCGCCGCGCGGGCTGGCGGCCGCGGCCACGGAGGCGGAAAAATCCCAACATTTGTCATTGATCGCGTCCAGTCGGTCTCGCGAGGCGTGAATGGGGTCAGCACGACGACGGGCGGCACAGCCTCGAGCGGCACCCGCTGCAGCACGCCGTCAGACCCCGCTGGCCGGTCGTGTTACGTCAAATCGCCTTCCCTTTGCCGTTTGATACGGACGAACGCCTGATGGTCCACCGAGAGGTCTCACGGGCGCAAAGATGTGCAATATTCGCGAAAAAAGAAGCCGCTGGCGGACGCGCAATGCTTCACAACGATAATCGGGCTCGAGTTCATGGTGCTCGGCTGCGGGAAGGGACAAAGACAAAGGAGAGGGGCAGGAGGAGGACGGGAGAGGGGGGGGGGGGGTCACGTGACTCGTTGACGCCTCACGTGAGGAAGGCCGGTCACTCCCGGTCCTTCCCCTGCCCATAAACTGCGTTGCGGATGTACTGTCTGCCCGCTGCCGCCAGGTGCTGCCCGGTTCATTGTCATTTCGGTGCCGTTTCCTTCCTGGGCTCGGTGCGTTTCGACCACCGACTTGCTGACATGCTCCTCCGAGACGCCATCATCACATGGCTGAAAGCGCGGCGCGGGGACGAGCAATAAGTTCATGCGGACGATCGACCGACCGCGGAGCAGGCAAGACGGGATAAAAGTGGGCCCGAGTTTGCGAAACACCCTCGGCGGCGAGGTAAAAGCTCCCATCGTAAATTTCAAAAGACGCGTAACAACCTTTTTTCTTTTAATGGCGACAAGTCGTTGTCGGACGCGGGGCCGGCGGTCGGGGATTGGTGGGGATCCTCCGTTGCTGTCGGCGATCTCGCGGTGCGACGCGCGACGCGCATAGCGCAGTCGGAGCAAGAAGGGACCGGCCGGAGTTTTCCCATCATCGGTCGTCTCTTTGATGCGTGTCCATTGAGCGGCCCGGTCGGCCGGTGAGTGTGCAGCTCTCGCCTCGCGGCGTGGCGCAACGCGTCGCGGCGCCGGGCCGTGCGCGCTGACCTCGGTGCGACAGAGGCCGCCGCCGCCGCTCGTAGGGCCATAGGTCGGGGTGTCCAGGCAGCCCTCTCTCTCGCACACCCACGCTGTGGGGGGCTGCTACATGGCATGCTCTCCACTGTCCCGCCCGAGGTGTGACTGATATCGCCAACAGGCCAACAGACCCGTGGTGCCGGCCGAAAACGTTTGTCATGCATGGTTGGACGAGCGGTTGGCCTTCCCTGTGTTTTTACGGATGTAATTCACCGTGGCAGCATCAATGACAGAAACAACAAAGCGCAGATACGGTGAATACTGCGTGGATTGCGTCAGTATTTGCCGGACCTGTCGTCGTCGTCTCCGATTCTGAGAACGCGCGCGTGAAAAAATGAGCAGCAAACGGCCGAGAACAACTTCCACTGCTCCATTTCGCGTCCCGGATACGTGCCATCGCCATCTCATTATCCGTGTCCATAACCCGGCACAACAGTTCTGACAGCCGCGGCGCCGTGCATCGGCGAGTTCGCTGACGTCACGCGCACGGTCATCAGCCGTTGGCGCACGCACACGCCGAGTTTTGAACCGAAGGCCGCCGAAAGAATTGCGATCCGGCCGGAAGGGACGGGAAGGGAGCGCGCCCTGCGGCGGCCGCCGGCAGCAGTAGCTCCGTCCCTGTCTCCGTCGCCGCGTGGTTCTGGTGTTTCGAACGGTGTTTCGCCAGTTTTCGGTTTTGTATATCTATTTTTCGTAAGTTCTCTTTCCGTCTTTTATCGACTGGTTTAAATTGTAGTGAGAGAAGAGTTGATCAGTCCAAGTGAGACTTATGGCAAATTTAACGACATTCCAGTAACATTGATCAAGAGAGACCTAACCTCTAAGTGCAGCAAAGTACTTCAAATGAAACCCAACTACAACAATTACACCCGTGCCAACAAGAATCTTCGACATCTTCAGGTAAGACAAGACTCCTACTTTTTCCTCTCTTCCCGTCTTGAAAAATGTACCAATCTTGAAAATCTTGCTTGCGTGCTTTGTACTAAATGTAACACTTACTTTCTTCTGTAAAAATGATGATGTATAGTGAAATGTGTTACATTGTTCTATAATTTCTTGTCCAGTGGGTAATCAACTAAAATATTCAATTGATTAGGGTGAACTATTAGCTACTGCGTAGACAAGTTATCGAGGAAAAATAGAGCTGCCCATTTATCACGTTTAATATTTTGCAAATATAATTTTAAATCTAATGAAGTATTTGTGTTTGATGAAGTTAATTGGAGTAGAGATATAATCAGTCACTGTTACTGCAAACCCAATCTCACCTTCTTCCATCTGCTTTGCCAAGCTGAGAACAGGATTTACCTGTTTCTGAAGTTGTTTATTCAGACCCAAGCGGCATGTTCCCTCTGTTTGTTTCTGTAAAATTGTCAAGCCACCATACTACATGGTGTGAAGGGGATTTTACCCTGTTTATGTTATGGTGAGCAGAAGGTCCGGAGTGGGGTAGGGGGGCAGACGGGGCAGACAGCAGTAGCCAAGG
>NW_026268620.1:12543-18469 GCF_000697945.3 Frankliniella occidentalis | reverse complement strand
CCCCCCTCTCTCTCTCTCTGAAAGCCACCCGCGGTACCCACCAGGACACCTGTCGTCTGACCGGGTCGCCACTTGCAGGACCAGGACCACTGACCTGGTGCCCCCCCCCTCTCTCCTGACAGCTGCCGGTACTGCCGCGAGTCAAACCACTCTCTTGGCGAAATACCGAAAGAGCGTGCGAGTCGAGTGCATAAGTCGCGTGGCCTATCTGTCTCTCTCCGTCACTTCGCAAGCTCGGATTGCACATCTCAAATTCACATTCAACCAAAATAAAAGCGCGTTTTTGAGTTTCGAATTCCCACAGTGCGTTTCGTTGCCAATAAAGATTGCAGCCGATTGTGATGTACACGTGATTGCAGGAGTTGCACGGCCCCCTCACTGTTACTCAATTCATGTGACGTCATGTCAACTCTGCCACATTGGTTGAACTGTGATGCCAAATTTGTTTCCTGACTCAGCCGGGCAAATTATAGTAAATTACAAAAGTCACATGAAAAATAATGTGACAGTAGCATCGAAAACAATGTGACACATTTCACAAGTATATAATAATGTGACGTCACACAAATAGCACGTGCTCGCAGTCACGTGTCCCGACCCCCGCGCCCGCTGTCGCGAATTTCTTTTATCGCGCGTCGCGAGGACTGCAAAGCGGTTTGGCGACTGTGTGCCGCGGAGATTAAGCCCTTGCTTAGGGCTAAACCCGCAGGGGCTCGACGTACTCGAGGTGGGCTTTTGTGGAGAGAGGGATCCCATTTGGGTCGCCAACAAGGGGTTCCGCTTCCAGAGATGAGTGCGGGGGATGAGTGCGACCCGGGGGCATTCTGATAGTAGTTCACACTACTAAACCCTTCCTTTTGTACTTTGCTGTGCACACATAAACATGTAGAATTTTAACGCAGCCATAATTTTATGCTCAATTTCTTCCTTGTAAAATTCTGCATGTTCATGCACAGCAAAATGCATGAGGGTTTAGTGTGTTTGTAGCGCCTGGGCTGAGCTAGCTGTTGAGGTTTGGCGGTGACGACGACACCACGCGCTTTCCATTCCAGAATGTGCGAAAATCATCTCGTCGTGCGGGAGCATTGTCCAGTCCGACCAGGTCCTTGCCCTTGCCGTTCGGCCCCGCGTTCGACCAGCAACGACCTCCTCACACCTCGCACGTATTTTCGGCGCCTATTTACCATTTCACTTCAAAGTCGTGCCGTTCGCACTATAGCGAGCTCCCAGCTGTTGCAAATAATCGTGCGCCGATACAGTGCGACACATTGCTTGTCCTTTGCACAGCTCTTAACTAGACTGGGTACATTCAAACTTTTGTAGGGCACGGTGCAGCTCGATAGCTAGCGCAGAGCAGCCGTTCCAATCAGGATAGGAAATGGTGAATGTCGAAGTTAAAAGACCCTTACGTCCACTTTGGTCACAGATTTGCCGGTCGTCAATTAATCTCGCTCGCTTTTCTTCTTCTGGGAATGATAACGCGACAATTACAAGAGGACGCGCTGCGGTCTCGTATGATTTATTGGACAGGCGCTTGGAGTGTACTCGAACGCTGGCAGCAGTTTTACGGTGCGCCGAGACGGAAAGAATTAAGGAAGGTGGGAAAAGGGAGGAGGGGGGGGGGGCAGAAGTCAGCCAATGTGACGCTACGAAGCTGAAACGGTCTGATAAGAAGTCTGCCACAAAGTATTCAGTCTGCCGAAGATTAACCGAAAAGCAAGCTCGAGCAAGCATTAAGTCATCCCGCTTCTTCTCTTGCTTATGACTCGAGCCGGCGAAAGTGATATGCGAGGAGATTGCGTCGCGTTTGTGCACAACTTACCAGCTTGCGGTTTGAACTGAGTGTCTGACTGGGGCGTGTGTTGCGTTAGGGGTTGCTTGGGTCGCCTACACGCCTTTCTGACGGGACAACCCCCTTTTTCTCCGGGGCTGGACGCACCCCTGGTGCTTGCAGCGTGTTTACTTGCGTTCCGGGTCGCCCGTCGCCATGCACTTCACCTGCTGTCGTTGGGGGTTGGGGGTGGGGTCCGGCTGAAGACTCTTTATTGCCTCTGCGGCGCCGGTTCCTAATCATGGCCTGATAACTAAGATACGGTCCCAATCTGATCAGGGGCAAGTCGTTTATCTTCTGTTTGCGACCGCCGGGCCGCCCTGCGCTTCCACCTATGCTTCGTGGGGTCAGGCCAGGTCGCAGACTCTGGCGCTGATTTCTAATCCGGGGCCTGATAACTGAGATACGGTCCGATCTGATCCGGACCGGGGCCAACGCCTTATCCACATGGGCATGCCGGTGCCGAGGAGGCTAGCGCATGCAGGGTG
Source organism: Frankliniella occidentalis (assembly GCF_000697945.3). Taxonomy (NCBI): domain Eukaryota; kingdom Metazoa; phylum Arthropoda; class Insecta; order Thysanoptera; family Thripidae; genus Frankliniella; species Frankliniella occidentalis. The sequence continues at coordinate 16,150 of NW_026268620.1, read as the reverse complement.
TGGCGCCGGCGGGGCGGCTTGCGCACCTCTCCGCCAGGCTCCAGCCTCAGTGCAGTCGGCCCGCCGGCCGGTCCGCTGCAAACGGCTGCAAACGCGCGGAACCTTGACCGGAACACGTTGCAAAAGCGAGGCGCCGCGGAGCGACGCGCACCCACCGTGAGGCCACAGCCGCGGCGGCAGCGGCGGCCGTCCGCGCCTGGCGACAGTACTTGACATATGCAAATAAACCGTTCGGTTGTCTATCATCGCCCTTTAAGATCCCCCGCCCGTGATGAAAACAATATTGATCTGTAGGTATGCTCGCCGGATAGCGGGGTCTATGAGCGCCTGCGGAAGTGACGATAGGCAACCCGCGCGCACTGCTGCATGGTGGTTGGGGAAGTTGCCTACCCGCACGGGGTCGTGGGCGCCTGCGGACGGGGCGATAGGCAATCCGCCCGCACTGCTGCATGCTGGTAGGGGAAGTTGCCTACCCGCACGGGGTCATGGGCCCCTGCGGTAGGGGTGATAGGCAACCTGCCCTCACCGGCGCGTGCAAGATAGAGTTGCCTGTCGCCACGGGGGTTTTGGGCGCCCGCCGCTGAACTCACTTCTACTTTCCGCACGTAAAAAAGTATTGTGTAATCACGTCGGGGGACCTCGTATCTCGGACTCCCACTCTTTGTCGCGAACCTGCCGCGGCGCCCGGGTGCTTACGCTTCGGGGGGCAGGCGCCTCTTTTGGGGATCAAAAACACCTTTAGGGTGTAGGGGCGTGCGCATGGGCGGCGGCTGGCGCCCTAGTCGCGGCACCGACAAACCCGATCAAGCTCGCTTACCGTGAAGCCGGCGTTGGTGTGTGCCATGGCGCTCTACTGGGCGTGCCTCCGGAGCACGGCGACCGACGCGTGCCTCCCCACTGGCGCTTGCTGTGTTGCGCGTGGTTGTGGCGGGTGACGAGGCGAGCGCGGTGTTGCGCGTGGTTGTTGCGGGTGATGGGCGACGAGAAGCCGTCGGAAATCATAAGAGCAGGGGGTTGTTGCGAGGGCCGCGGAGAGGAGCCACCTCCTCGACGGCGTCCTTCTGCGTGTGGCGGTGCGGAGCGCGGGCGGCGGGCGGTGCGAGGTGCAGCGCAGCGCTGGCGGCGCACGTTTGACGAGCCGCGCGGCCGGCGCCGCGAGATGTTGCGATCCTGGCCGAGCCCGTGGTGGGAGGCACACTCCTCCCCTCCTCCCCGCCCCGCCTTTACTCCCGGCGACTCTGGGCCGCCGCGCCCGACTCACCGGCGGGGCAGGGCCAGTGATTTGCCATTAACTTTACTGTCGCCTTCATAATGTTTCCACAATAACCCGGGGGACGAGGGGACGACAACAACACCGCCAGGGACGCCAGGGAAAGCCGGCGGGGGGTCCTCGACATATCGCTATATTCACCCTATTGCACTGCTCTGCTTTTCCCCTAAAATAATAATAAAACACAGCAGTATTTTCTTTCAAATCTTCCAACTTTTCCGTCCTTGGGAATGGGTCACTCTGTCTGCTGGTGAGATTGTGCGCGTAGGCCGCTTTATCGGAGGCAAACTGTCTACGGAATCCTGCGATACGCACTTCCTTTCGATTACTCGGTCACCCACCTTACTTCTCAAGTAATCGAATTGCGGAGTGCGTGGTGGCATAAAACCTGTCGGCATGAGCGGGAAAGTTTCAGTCAGAACTGTCAAATTAGCCAATATACGATAAGTTACAAGTTGTCAGGGAAAAAGAGTTAGTAGCAAGTACCAAGCTGTCCCCGCACGAGACAATCCGCTTCTGAATAACACGATACACCCCCTAAGAATGTCAGACAGAACTGATGGCTCCTTAGCTGCAGCTATGCCTACTAGTTGTTGGTATAACCACAGCAAATTTTACTTAGCCGCCCTTCAATTAGAAAACCTGTTAGTTTTGACGACTTGTCTTGCGTGATCCGTGTCCGATCCTATCACGTGGCCCTATCCTCATGACTTCCCCTCTCTCCTTACTTCTGCTGACGTTGGTGTCTGTTCGGTTTCGTTGTTTAGTGTCGCTGCATCTGGAAGGCCCCGGGCCGCTGCCTCGGGCTGTCGCCGTGGGCGTGCGAGGCGGACACGGCGCACAGGCGCCTGCGGGGAACTGTCGCACGTGCTGACGGACGGTGCTCCCGGAAGGGTGCGAGCAGGTGTCGTGGGGGTGGCGTCTGGGTGTGCAGCAGGGCTGTGCGCACTCGCAGCGGAGCTCGTAAACCGTGCTAAGCCTGCCGGGCTTGACATACTTGAGATGTGGAATGGATCTCGTGAACGAGGCGACGGGTCATGTTTCGGTCGATGAGTCAGCATGCGACTTAAGGACATTTTGAGCAGTTTGCAGCGGTCTGAGCGAGTTGTTTAAATTTAGGGGTGACGAGAATAGAGGACACCATGCATGCTGAGGGTGTGGTGTGCAAAGCCGTCCCCTGTTGCTGGATGCACCTGTGAGCGGGTATCGTGTATAATACACGGGTACATCGTAACAAGCAGGCCCACTCGTGAAGTATTTACGTAATATTAAGCAATTGAACTCTTGGTTTATCAGTGCATGCGCGCCGCGATCTCGACTCGAATATGGCCTTTTTTTGCTCTATCTGGAGTTTTCTTTCTTGCGACCTATGTGCAACGCGGCCATCTTTCTGTTATAGCCGGAGAAAAGGGATAGAAAAAAAGAACGAACAAAATTTTGGAACGAAGGATCCTGCTTTAATGAAATTCTTTTAGATAGCAAAAATAAAGAAGAAAAAGGCGCATTTGCCAACCTACTATTCTTTGTCAGCTCCTTTCACCCACTTATTTGGAATTGGGCAAGATTTGCAGGGGCTTTTCGTTCTCGAGTGGCCCCCTAAGCCCCGAAAATTTCAAGTCTCTATCTTCTTCATATGTCTTTAGCACAGACATCAGATCGATTGCATAAAACCGCTTTATTGATTTTTCAAACCCAAAGCATAAGGGTGGGCTAAAATGTGTCAAATTTGTGTTCCCTGCTGTTGGAAATGTTATTTTGTCCAGCTGACAACAACAACTCTTACTTTCTAGATTGTATAACTGAATCTTGCAGTCGTCCAAGAATGCACGGCTTGTTTGACTCAGTACGATTCGTATGACTGTTATCGAGTCAGTGCGGTGCCGCGCTGCCAATGGCACGAAATGATTAGCGAACCCGCTGTAGAACTCGCGGGGTGTGATGTAGTACGCCTTGTGGATCGTACGTCGGTCCGAAAGACAGACTGCCAAGCAGAGCATCCCTGTTTTTCCCAAGTTGTTCGGAAGTTTTCGAAATTTAGACCTTGGGAGAAGGGTGCCCATTTCTCATGTTTAGATCAAGTTGAAGAGTAGCACAAAACGAGTAGCGTGGCGGAGTTTTTATTGTGTTTTTCAAAAATTTTCGTCGCCTGATTTATGGGGGGTTAAGAATTAAAATTAGGCCCTTTAGAGAGGTGTCTAAACATGTTAAGATCTAGATTGAGCGCGCATGTTTTTTGTGATTTCTAAATGTAGTGTTGCACAGTGTTGTAGGAGAATCTTAGGAGACAGGAAAATTCAGAAAGAGAGAATGAGGGAATGGAGGTAATGGTAAGTGCAG
>NW_026268620.1:5821-12493 GCF_000697945.3 Frankliniella occidentalis | reverse complement strand
GGGGGGGGGGTTATGATGTCGCTCGGGAAGTCATGGTGGGCACCAGAGCAGGCAATACTCACAGCTCATCTTCGGGGAGGTTGAGCGTGATGCTGCCGGTAGTTTTGGCGCCGTATTTGATGTAGCCGAAGAAGCCCATGAAGATGTACAGGAGGACAATGGGGACCATACCGCGGTTCAGCACACCCGTCAGGCCGAGGTACTTGCGGGGCCTCCTCATCTCGTTGCCCAGGGGCACGACCTGGACACAAGAGCAGGCTCTGCATTGCGACGCACGCTGGCCAGCTGATGACGCGCTTGTCTCCAACAGGAAGGCAAGCGCGGCTACGCGCGGCGTTGTAGAACACGAGCCAGTGCGATTTCCCGCCATTCTCCCGGCACCTTTGCTAGGAAAGGCCTTGAAATTCTTTGCGTGCGCTATTTAAATAGACGGCCGGGTGAAAGATATTGTCTCGGACCCGGTATTCATTGTCGGTGCCCCGTGTACCGGTTTGCTATTGAGAAGCCGATCGCTCAGACACATCTTCTCAGTGTTTCGTGCTCCCCCTCCCCCCAACTCCTCAACTCTCCATCGGACTACTGTCTTATTGCTCTCTCGCCTGTCTGCAAGGAACTCTGATAAATCGGACTGGTTTCGTGGTTCGGAGGGGCGTTGATTCGCGCACGGAAGACATGAGGATGCGAAAAGGAGGAAACCCTGGCTCCCGGCCAGGTTTGGCACTACTACGTAGGTCGCTAACCAGACATGACCACCTTGTGCATGTGTGGCCTTGACACAAAACTGGCGTGACCCGACAGGATCGGCTGGCCTGCGCATCCCTGCGCTGTTTGCATTGGTGTCGAAAATTTTGCAAACTCACTGACCTAAAACGGTGAACTGAGCGGAAGACAGCAATACTTACCACACCGATAGCTTCGAGGGCGAAGATGACGGTTCCGAAAAAGAGTGGCCAGTTTTGTACCTCTCCTACCGGATCTCTCTCTGAGAGTGGCGGCAGGTCGGTGAAAACATATTTAAGGGTGACGCCGAACGCAGCGACGGTGGCCACGAGGGCAAAGCTGGATAGTGGCGCCAAGTACTTCAGGTTGCGGACGAAGTTGAGGAGAATGAGGGGGATCAGCAGCATACACATGTAGAGTCGAATGTCGATAGCTGTGCCGTGCTGATCCGCCACCTGTTAACAGGAAGTATTGTTGGAACTTTTTCTTTACTAAAACCTAGTAGCTATCAATCCAGTTACTAAAGTGTAAAGCGACGCGGAAGAATGTGCCTCATTTTGGCGTTTTGCTCATTTTTTTCTTTATAACTATTGAACGTAACTGCTTGCTTGTTGCTGTTACTTTGCCGGATTTTTGAAACCATTGCCGTTGTTTACAAGTAATGAGATATTAAAAATCATTTCAGATAAACTGGATTGATGTTCACGATTGTTGATTTGACTTGATCTAGAGCCTACTCTTTTTGCTCTCTAGAGACAATTTTGCACTTTTGCCATCTCTCACAAATTGTAGACATTAATATTAACTATTATCAGTGATTTAAAATTATTGCAATTACGTTAATGTTAATTGAATTGTTACTATTGCATCTTAATTAATGTTTAACTGTTATGGCTAGTAAAAAAATTGTTAGGATACAGAGTGCGTAAGCGTAAGGCGCGTCGTGTTAAACAGGACACAGAGGGAACACAACACAGGACTGTTTTACTTTATGCATTCTACAATGATAATTATTTTGTTTTTGTGTTTGTTTTAGACTTAATTACATATAATTTTGATTAGCAAGGTCCTTCTAATATCAGTATTCCACATAAAGCACACGCACTTGCGCAGAACATAACACAACAAGCATGCTAAAATTCTTAATTTGGTTTTCCCAGTATACAAGGTTACATTCGTCATTCGTCCCTATCTTCTATATTGCTATTTTGCGCCTTTTTGACACTTTTTGAAGTCTTAATTTTTTGGGGGGCTGCTATATATTATATCCGCGCAGCAAACATTCTCGAGAAGAAAGGACTACTTTTTACTCACCACTTTAAAACTGTTCGCTACAAACACTGTGTACACCGACATGGTACCGATCTGGTAGATGCACAGGAAGACGTGTTCAGTGTACCTACAGAATAAACCAGTTGTAAATGGCGTGTGCCAAAACCAGTGTTTTAAAGTTTTAATTGAATAACAAATTACTGCGTTCTCTTGCGATGACCTGTAAATTGGCACATGTGTATTGAAATGTAGCCTTAAGTATTATTTTCAAAGTATACCGCCACTTTCTAGTTTCATTGGAGGAGCACTAAAGGTGAAAACCATATTAGCATTAGCAAGCAGAGTGACAACACATCAAACGATCTGTACCGTCTAAAGCTCGACAACTAGAGTTACAGGTGACTATGGGATAACTTCACTATACGTCTCAGTGCAAATACAGACAAAAAGCAACCGGCAACCCGCTTACTCGCTGGAACTTTTCTGGGGAGAGAGTCATTACCTGTTTTATACTGTTTGCGACGAAAATTGTGTATGCACCGCACGCACCAATCTCGTATATACCTAAAGAAACATGTACCGATGCCCTGGAGGAAATGTCAAACAGTGATAAAAATGACACCCAACAGTGGTTCACCGTTCTTGATCTGCTGCAATACAGTTCGAGCGAGCTGGATGTAAATGCTTATCGTTCGAAAAATATTACTTACTCTGCTACTTTTGAGAATTTCCGCATGATCGGTGGGCCCTCTAGAAAGGATTCCCTCGCAATCTCGTGGTAGTTCATGCTTGGCACTTTACGTCTTTTACAAACTGCGTATTCTGACTGGATCTGGAAGCAGGAGGGAGGGTGGTTGGTTAGCAAGCCGGCGGGGATACGGCTCTGGGGGAGTCCCGAGCTCCTCTGACGTCACTCACCAGAATGTGGACGCAGTACGTGCAGAGGAAGCCGATGACCGCTGTGCCCGCGAGGCCCAGGATGTAGCCCGCGTGGTAAAAGGCTTGTGGCATGGCGAGGATGCCACTGCCACACGACGCCTTCATCATGTGGAATAGCACGTCGAAATTTCTGTGGGATAGACGTTTAAGTATTGCCGCCAAATATGATTCTGCTTTAGAATAGCAGAGGTTGGCCTTGGAACATTTCAAAGGTGACAAAGCTTTGGCACCTTTTAAAGGTGTAAAAGTTTTGACACCTTTCAATGGTGGCTTTGGCAGGTTCGCGGCTCTGTGACCGATTTTTACTCACGTCAGCGGGTGATCGACCTCGCGGTGGTCGAACGGGTCGTACTCGTCCGCCTCTGCGTCTTTGTTGTGCCTCTCGGTCATTGGTACGTTTCTTAAAGGTAGGGGCAGCTCCATCTGGGTTCCGTTCTTTACGGAGGTTGCATGCGCCATGTCCATCTTTGCTTTCTCTCTCCTGGAAACATTAGTGAACGGCAGGGACGACGAGTGAGATCAACCCAACTCATATTTCTGACGTAGGCGTTCACCCCGCAACCGCATGGGGCTGAGGTGTCAATTTTTTTCTAACTGCCGGGTGTTCTCTTGTCGTGCAGTTGCAAGTGTTCGCCGGGTCAAACCCTTGGGGAGGGGCTTATCGGAGCTCAGTCGAGCGGCGAGGGCTCCAATCTGCTGGTTATTGCCCGGGTGCGCGCTCCTGCTGGTTATCACGCACCAGAGAGTGACAGTGGAGAGGTAATGTGCAAGGCCGGCCGGGCGGCACTACTTCGCTACCTATCGCCAGGGCGTGCCAACGCCACGTGCGCACGGCGTGGCGTGGCGGTGAGCAGACGTCATGAGTGACCACATGTGGCTGACCCAAATCGGCGCGACCCCTTCACGTATGTTGCATTATGGTCACACTCATACGACCGGTTGCGAGCGCCACCCCCTTGAGATGCTGTGCTTCATTATCGCCCGGCTAAACGCCCACCCCCCGGGGCGAGGAAGGCCGCCGCACGGCGACAAAGGAGTTGTGCGTCATGGAGAAGGCGCCCGCGCGGGCCAGCTGCTGCTCGTCGTTTACGAGCGTTAGGAAAAACACTTTGAGTCCGCGGTGCATATGCCTATTGATTAGCGCGCCTTATCACGGGCAAGGGCTCGCCGTGGGCGTGGCGGGCTGCTATTATATACTGTGGGAATGCGCGCGCCTGTTGTTGACAACACGAGGAGGAGGAGGAGGGGCTTTTGATAAAAAAAGAAGGGAGGCGCGTCTCATGGAATTTGAGCTGCTTTGAAGAGAGTACAGGAGGAGTAGAGGGGCGCGATGTGTCGTGGAAACGTACCTTGCTGAAGTAGCAGTTGGGTCAGTCTGGAACAGAAACGAATCGGCATTTTAGTAGTTGCGGTGAGGTGAGCTTCAGGGCTCGAGAACAAGAGGGCTCACGAGCATGAAAGTTCTTCTGTAATACTCTCTGATATCGGAACACAACCGAAGTAATTACTGGCACAACTGAATGAGCTATTTAACGAAACATTGCGGTGACAGTCTGGTTGTTAGTTTGTAAGAAATTAATACTCCCCTCTCAGTTGTTAACAGTAGAAATTCTGGACCGAGGATTCTCGCCCTCAGGACCAGGAGAGCGATACGTGGCAGTAAATTTCCTCGCTCTCCTGCAGGAGGGCGAGCTTCGATTTCCTCGCTAGATTAGAATTATTTTAATTTAAGTGAGAATTACTTCATGAGAGCTAAGGAAATTTCTAAATTATTGTCTATAGGCTGTTTTATCACCAGCGAATACTGAAGCTGTGACAACGAATTCCCTTTTCCCCCCACATTACGCCTGTTGACACAACCTCGTTCGCCCAGGAATATTCCTCGACTCTGCGCGACGCACCCGGGCGGTCCTCCTCGCACTACTCAAGTAGGACAGAATCACGGGGACGCCTCGCCACGCCATGCCGGCCCTTCTGCGCCCCGCTTCCGCGCGACTGATTGGGAGAGCATATCGGCTGCGGGTGAGCAATGCGACGCGCCCAGCGCACGCACCGGGGGATGGCGCGTCGTGACGTACACGTTGTCCCCGCGGGTGGCCTGGTCCGGCTCCAGCCGACGGCCCAACACTTATAAACCAAGTGCTCAATCGGTAGACACCTGCAAGTGTGTAACTACAAGTTGTGCAAGTTGTCTACACTGTAAAAAATATCGTCGTAAATTTACCTTTTTTTTGTAAACTTCAATTATAATTTAAGTTGTAAATTTACGAGAGCACATTTTTTACTCGCCAATGTATTTGAAGTCGTAAAAATACTGCATGTATTTTTACGATTACAAATTGTAATTTTACAACTGGCGTCAAGGAAAATTTTCCTGTAAACCTACATACTTTTTTTCACAGTCTAAAATGACTGCAATAGTTCTCTCCCAGGAGTGATATAATCGGGTGCACGATATTGCTCTTCCAGGAGCAAGACATCTCACTCCTCCAGTTTTTGAAATACGCTGCTTGTTATTTGAGGAACTACGGAGTTGAACACTTGCACGTGTTGAACTTGTCGCTCTCATGTGTTTACCGGTTGTTTAGGAAACTAGGTCGTTCATCAGTGAAATGCTCGGTGAAATGTGAGTGTCGCACATACATGTCGGTATGTGAATCCCAATTTACACACTTTCAACTGGCAAAGTTGTAAATTTTCCATAGAATTTCGCACACTTGCACCTCCAAGTGTACGAATGGAATTTAACACGCCTGCAAGTGTGCGACATTTGCCCACTTGGGCGTTTCCTGTCCGGTGTTCGTCCGGCGCCCCCGGCAGGGCTGGACCAGTCCCAGGGATAATGCATTTCGCGTCACTGTGACCCACGCGTTGCGTGCGGCGCGCTGCGTCCAGCCAAGGTCGCCGCGGTGTGCCAGACGATATGCCGGCCGTGACGGCTGCCGTTCCAGTCCACTCTCCCTTTCGATTTTTCCAGAAAAAAGAAAGAAAAAAGGAGCTTGGGTAAAACTCGGCTATCTGGTGGGCTGATAGTGATGGTTGTGCGCTTGAAGAATAATCTGACCGCACGAAACAACTAGGAGTCGGGTCTGGTTCCTCGCTTATAACAAACCTTCAGGCCCATAAACTCATTTGTGAGATTGTTTGTACGAGACATGCGAAATGACTTTCGAGTTCATAGTTGTGAACCTACCCAAAGAAGGGCAATGGCATTGTTGTGGCCTTTCTCTGCGGGACCGCGGTCACTGGTCAGGCAGTCTATTATATCACTCCGTGTCATCGTTAAGCTCAGTGATGCGTGCGAGCGAAGTGGAGGCGGAAGCGTTACGCAGATTGGCCTAGTGGAACTGAAAGGTGGCGCCCGGGTGCACAGCGCGGGGGCGCCACGACGACAGTTTTTCAGAAATCATGTTTCTTTATTTTCCCGTAGAAAGAGAGGCAAACAAGTACGGGTAGCAGTCCATGTCGTCGACAGCGAATGCGAGTAAGGACCCAACCCGTTCGTCCCGCCTAGCACAATCCCACCAGGCGCCCGCGCCGCCGCCGGCCGCTGACCTAGCCTAAGGAGCTCGCCACGCAAACAGCTGTTTTCATTTTTGGCAGTGTGCCAGCCTCGCGACTTAGCGTGGCATCGTAAATCCAGACCAAACCAGTTGTCGCTGGAGCTCCCTCTGTGGGTCATCAGCCCCACGCATCTTCCCCCCCCCCCCCGCTGTCCCTCTCTCTCGCCCCCGTCATTCA
>NW_026268620.1:0-3178 GCF_000697945.3 Frankliniella occidentalis | reverse complement strand
GACAATTTGCGACAAAGTTGATGTGACTGGCACGATTTGACCAATATACATTGGAAGTAAAATAAGGGCCAACTACTTATTGAAGTCGCTGTTTTCGCAATGGGTAGTAATGTGGGTCCTGTTTGGTTAAGCATAGTCCCCACGGGCTTATAGGTTTGAACAACTGCTGTCAGAAACAGTATACCCTCTCCATTTGAGAGGGCTAAACCAGCATAGCAATTACTCATATACCAGCTTTTCGCAAACAGAACTGTGAGTGTTCACTTCCGTTTTGAATTGGCCGAGTTCTGTCCCCTCCGCCCGCCATATGACGTGCCAGCGACTCGGCAGCGCGCGGATCGCCCCCTCCCCCCCTATTGTATCCTGCAAGGGACCTCGGGGACCAAAGGGCCTCCAATTCGGCTAACCCAATAATCTCGTCTTTCTCCCCCTCCGTTTCTTCGTCCTTGACCCAGCAGGGTCGCACCGGCGATTTTTTTCCTTGTAGTTGTAGTTGGTGGTACCGAAAACCTGCTGCTGAGTCGTCCTCTAGATGCATCCAGAATGAAGTGGAAGGGTTTTTTGGCGATGTCCGTGACGCCATCCGTGGCGGCCAGCTCGTGGGGTGGGGTCCTCGACCCTCGCTCGTCCTCGTATGGTTCTGGTCCTTCTAGTCGCTCCTAGCCGTCGCCCCCCCCCCCCTTTTCCTCGTCGGCGTCGCTGGTAACACATCTCTGTGATAGCGCTAGCCGCAAGCAAAAAAAAGTAAATGCTAATCAGTGAAGCCAGCCGTCTCTTAGTTGCGCGTGCTGATAAGTTGCGACACTTTCCAACTTTCTTAATGGATAGGTAATCGCTCTGTAATTGCACTATAGTTTCTCGTCTTTTGCAACACGTGGCTACACAAGGAAGTGCGTATATTCGCTTCGTAACTTTTCTGTTTTCCTGGGCCTGGACATGATGTGTTGGTCAAAACACTGGAACAGGTGTGAATTAGAACAATTGAACAACCAAGAGGGGTGATTATGATGATATTACGGTGGCGTGTGTCGGCCGGCACTAGACACAAACAAGCGATTTGATAGAATGTCCTCGCGGGCTACACAACGACCACTTCAAATCATCACCCTCCCATTTCCCAAAAGTTCGCACCTCGCTCAGTATTGCTAGAGTCGCACAAAACTGCGCGTTTCCGCCTCACGCAGCAGCAGGCACAGTCGCGCGGGGCACAGAGCACGCCCGTCACAAAGCTGTCACGGGCGGCGCGGCTCACAACTCGCTTTGTACAGTGTGACTCGTCAATAGCCACAGCGTCTGTTAAATCCGCAGCGCTGCCGTGCTCGCGGGCGCCACACAGGAATAGCGTTTCAAACATCAACATGTTTTCCATGGACAGGACAGACTATCGCCATTATAAAACGCCGCCTAGAAGCTTGTGGTCCGTCGTCGGCGCGTTGGCAACAGCAGCATGCATAGACGGCTCCGCTTATCTCGGGCAGGGCTGGTTCAGAAACCGCTGGCCGAACTGCAACACAAGGCGCCGTGAGGTTAGGCAGCCCAACTTGCTCGTCGTCCGCCTCGAGGAAAGAGAGCACTGCTGGCTCGCCGCTCACCCTGCAGGTCGCCAGCTTGTTGCTCGCGCCGCAGGACGAGGCCATGTCCAGGAGGAGGTAGACGATGTGCGCCAGGTAGCCGAGGCCCAGCAGCACGCCGCCCATGATGAAGCCCCACGAGGCGGGCAGCCAGTCGTACGCCAGGCGCGCGCCCAGGTACACGTTGGTGCCGACGACCCCCGCCGTCAGCAGCAGCGAGGAGGTCGTCGAGAACCTGCACGCAAAGACAACAACTATTTCCAAAAAAACAAACGGAGTAGTATGTTTTTCGTTTACAATTTTAAAAGTTTTGCAAAGGAAACAAAACAGAAGAATTTCCTGTACAGTTTTCATTTTCCAGTGCAATTTTGGAATGTCTCGTGAAATGTTAGACTCATTGAGCCAGCTAAACCCAACTTGGACCTGAGCCACGACGGCTCGCCGCTGCTCACCGCGACCTCTATGCGCCCACTGCCACCACTGCGTCACTCACTTGCTGCTGACGTGGTCCCCCATCACGCTGCGGTTGGCGGTGAGCGCGATGGCCGGGATGGCGGCGGCCGGCAGGTGCAGGCTGAGCACCAGGTTGAGGAGCGAGTTGATGGCGACCAGCGTGGTGACGTTGGAGAATAGGGCGACGAACAGCAGCGGTGTGGCGGCCAGGACCCGGACGACGATGGCGCGCCGCCAGTGGCTCCACTGGATGCGGAGGAAGCCCTATGGACACGCGAGCGCGCGGTGTTGACGAGGTCGCCGCCGTGGGTACCGTGTCCTGGTTTACTCGGCCATGTCGATCACCTCCATGATAAAGCGCCCCGCGCGGCTGCTGTGCAGGGTGCCCGCCAGCGCCGCGGTGAGCACGCCCAGCGCCCACATGGTGAGCGCCACGGACCCGAAGCGGCACCCCAGGAACACCCCGCCCGTGTACATGTCTGCCGAGGCCGTCTCGTTGTCGTTCTAGCGGATTTTATTGTAGACTTAGAAAGGGTTTATGACTTGCTTGTTCATAGCGATCTAGGGCAAACTCACCGGAAATACATCTGCGAAGAGGCTGCCGCCTGAGATGCACTCCTCCCTCTGGAATGTGGAACCGCTGTAGTGTAGTAGTGTGCCGTGCAGTATGGCGCGCTGCCCGTCAGTCTCGAGGACCCACCAGCTGTCTGTTGGTCTGGCCGAAGACGGTGGCCCCAATCACGGACGTGATGAAGACGTTGAAGACGTACGACACGAGCACGGCCAGGCACACCTCGACGAGCAGCACCAGGTTTACGCTCGACAGCTGGACGGCCTCGACGCCCTCGCGGTCCACGGCCTCCTTGACGAGCCCCGAGTGCAGGAACAGGTTGTGCGGCGTGAGTCCTGAGCCGATGAGCGACACCACCTGGACGTAGATGGTCTTGGAGCAGTCGTCGCACGTGGGCACCACGATGCCCCTCAGGACGCTCGCCTGGTCCGGCAGCACCTTGAAATACTGCAACAGACGCAGGGTTGGTTGAGAGCAGGGGTCCTTCACTATTAATTCTATAGAATATATCGTACACCAATTTTTGTTTTTCCTGATTATTTTTGTGATTTTTTGTGATTTTTTGTGATTTTTTGTGATTTTT
>NW_026268619.1:19881-20390 GCF_000697945.3 Frankliniella occidentalis | reverse complement strand
TGGGGTGGGGCGGTAGGGCGAGGCGGTAGGGCGGGACGGTGCTACGGGCGGAGACAAGGTGCGGACAAAGGGGCCGTCAGGGGAAGCCGGCATCCACACATCGACCAGGAGTCGCAGGGGGCCATCACGCATCAACGGGAAAAAATACTACTGAAAAGTAAGGAAACTATGGGTGCAACAGCTTCGAGGTTTTTGCTATTTTTTGCGTTGTTTTTTATGTGTTGTCTTCGTATGGAAAAGAGGGGGGCGGGGGGGGGGCACTCCGATGGTGACGCTGCAGTTGCAGAGGACGTCGCGAGGTCAGCGAGCGAACATGACAGAGGGCGCCCTCGCCGGGCCCCGCCGGCGCCCGCCGGCCCCCGCCCACACATAATGGCCTTTCTTTCTGTTTACTTGAATCTCGATGGCTAGGAGAGGAGACGCGGAGGCAAATATGGATACAGCCACACGACATGGGACCAATACGTGACGTGGCGTAGAGAGGTGGGCGTGGAGCTGTGGAGGGGGGG
>NW_026268619.1:13580-14121 GCF_000697945.3 Frankliniella occidentalis | reverse complement strand
GGGGGGGGGGGGACAAAGGCATATGGTGGTGTGAAGGGTATGAGAGTAGAGCGAGGGGCGGAAGGGGGTGGGGTGGAGGAATGCGAGTAAAGGTGGTGCGTGCCGCGACTGTGGAGGGGGGAGGGGATGAAAAAGGAAGCAAAAATTGAAAGGGATGAAATATGGCGGTCCGGCCGGCTCGCTCGCACGCGCGCGCACGGGCACGCGAGCAGGCACGCGGCTCAGCCCAAGTGTGGGGGACTGGGCAGGACTCACAAAATTACAACAACAAATTGAAAATAAAAAAGTAATTAAAACACTTTTTTTTTTCTTCCTTTCAAAAGTTTGCCGTATGTAACATGTGATTTCTGTGCTCAGCAACAATGTACGGCCGGCTCGACTGGAGGGCTAGCGTAGCTCCGCGCGTTATTATTTGCTAATAAGTTGAGGTGGGCGCTAATTAGCAATGCTCTGTGGCGCCACGCCACGCCAGCCGAGGATATATCCCGACGGTAATGAGGCCCGTCATCACAAAGCAATAGCCGGCTGCACGCAGGAAGGG
>NW_026268619.1:6554-6915 GCF_000697945.3 Frankliniella occidentalis | reverse complement strand
CACCCACCCCTGAGCCAATTCGAATTAAAAGGTATATGGACGAGACGCGGCTGGGCCCGCCCCGCCCCGCCCCGGCCCGACAGCCTCACCTGATGCGCCTAATTACCCCGCACCATGGGGCAGGCCCCGACAGATCCTATCCAACCCATCCCCACAGACTGGGGGCTGCTCTCCTCTCCCTCTCCCTCTCTCTCGCTCCCCTCGCTCTCCCCCCCTGCTCTTGATTCCTCCCCGACAACTAATTGCGCGGCATTCAGAGAATTAGGACTAATGTGTTTGTCACTGTAATCTTTCTTCCCCTTGCCCTCCTCCCCACCACCCCCGCGGCTGCACTGCACGTTGCGGCCGCGGGGCCACGGCG
>NW_026268619.1:0-850 GCF_000697945.3 Frankliniella occidentalis | reverse complement strand
GTGGTGCTTTGCAGTGCCACAGCAGCAGTCGGGCGGGGCGGGGCGAGGTAGTGCTGCTCGGCGGAGGAGGGCCAATCTGGGCCACCGAGAAGGTTTCTGAACGCTTCCCGCCCCGAGATATCAGACGACCCCCGCAGTGCGAGGAGGTAAGTCAGTAGTTCTGGCACCGCCAGCAGCAGGAAGGCGAGAGGATCACCTGCAGACTTGTGACGCCATCCGCATCCGCTTGTTAGCAGTTGCTTCCGCCGCGCCGGCACCTTGGCGAACTACCCGTCCGGGTGCGCAGCGCGCGCACAGCCAATTTCACATTTTGTCCGCACGGAACACCCTCTGCCGCGCCCTTGCCTTGCCCTGCCCCACCCGCCGCGCCCCACCGCACCCCGCCCCGCCCCGCCTCGCCCGCGCCTCGGAACTCCCAAACTCGATTTGTTACCCAGTTGACCCGGCCACTAAACGGACTGGGAGACCTCTTGTCCCCCGCGGCTGACACCCGCGCTTTCCGGAGTTCACGGGACGACGCCCAGGAGTCTCTCACACTGACAGGTGTAGAGACGGCGGCTTTATGAGTCCCTGCACAAACATTTAGCGAGGGGGAGAAAAACACTGCAGATTTGTCAAAGTGGCGTGCACGAGGGTGACCCGCCCCTCGGGCTGAAAGGGGGGGAGGGGAGGGTGTGGTGTTTTTGGAGGTGGAGATCATCAGTCGGGGTGGAGGCCGGCAGGGGAGCCAGCGCGGTCGTACCGGGTGTGGGTCGTAGGTGATGGTGGTGTGGGGGAGGGGGGGGTCGGTTGCAGCATCAGGGGGTCCAGCACCAGGAGCAGAGTGTTAGCGTGAGAGGTTTGGATAGCA
>NW_026268618.1:11107-11438 GCF_000697945.3 Frankliniella occidentalis | reverse complement strand
GTCGTTCTAGTTCTAAACGTTTCTAGTTTGGAAGCAACTCGATGGGGGATAAAAAACGATCCATTTTCTGTTAAACTTTTTGCAGTTATGCAAAAGTACAAGCTGCTGACACTGGGTATCACGTGCTGAAAATCTTGTGCATGGTTCCTACAAGGTTCGCCTGCATCCATTGAGCCTCCATAGCTTTTCGTTTGACACACTTTGCCAAGAGGCGCATTAATTCGCTCTTGAACCTCACAATACGTTCACACAGAACCAGTTACGAGCTCCATCAGTGGACCGCTCCACTGCCCCGTGTAGTACAACACCTCACGCCCGGTCGCACCCGCAG
>NW_026268618.1:5808-6207 GCF_000697945.3 Frankliniella occidentalis | reverse complement strand
GGCCCGTCAAGCACAGATGTACGCCGGGTTGCCTATCGCTGGATGGAAGGCGCTAAAGAGAGCGACAGGCCAGTCAAACATTGGTGTCCACTGGGCTGCCTACCGCAGGGTGCACGGCGACGGCGGAAAGCAGTGCGACAGACCAGCCCGTTATGCACAGCTGTCAGCCGGGTTGCCTATACCGTGGGTTGTACGGCGGCATCAAACAGTGTGACAGGCCCGTCAAACACATCTGTGCAACGTGTTGCCTACCGCAAGGTGCACGGCTGTGCGACAGGCCCGGCAAGCACAGGTGTCGGGCGGTTTGCCTAACGCGGGGAGGCCCGGCTGCTCCGGGGCCGATACGGTACCCCGGTCGGCTAGCAGGGAGATATGTGAAGACATTATTGAGGGGCAGGG
>NW_026268618.1:1000-1308 GCF_000697945.3 Frankliniella occidentalis | reverse complement strand
GTTCTCACGCTGCTGCAGCATCCGGCGCGTCACGTACCGCGCGCTGGACAAGCGGCGCATCCCCCCGACATAATTATTTACAGGTTCAAAGAGCGTCCAGATAGCGATGAAGGGCAGCAACCATGGGTGGCGGCAGGTGCGAAAACATGCTGGGTATGCTTGTCTGTGCAGCACCTTCGCAAGAACGGGACAGTAACGACCGACGACAAACGGAACGCTATATCCAGCGCGAGGGGTATCCACTCTCCAAATTGTGGCCCGACTACTCCGTATTATCGTTATTACCTCCATTACCTTTGTATTGCCTC
>NW_026268618.1:0-475 GCF_000697945.3 Frankliniella occidentalis | reverse complement strand
GCGAAAACATGCTGGGTAGGCTTGTCTGTGCAGCACCTTCGTAAGAACGGGACAGTAACGACCGACGACAAATGAAACGCTATATCCAGCGCGAGGGGTATCCACTCTCCAAATTGTGGCCCGACTACTCCGTATTATCGTTATTACCTCCATTACCTTTGTATTGCCTCTATTAAACTTTCTATCACCTGTATCACACAACCATTACGCACCTATTTCACGACTATTAGAATAGAAAAATATTGGCATCACCATTGAATTTTGACGCCAGATTATTGTGTATGACCAATTGCAGCACTACTAACGCGAATAACGAAAACTATAGTGGAGTTAGGATGCCTCGCATTTCTCTCTCTAGCTTGCCTCTCTTAGTCTTCTTTTTTTCTCTCCCTCCTTGTGCCTGGTCGGAGGCGTCACGGCAGGGCTTGCGCGGCATGGCGCGGTGCGCGGCCGCCCGTGATGAACACATCTCACA
>NW_026268617.1:5800-9272 GCF_000697945.3 Frankliniella occidentalis | reverse complement strand
GTCCAAAATTTCCCGACGTAAGGAAGTAGATTTCAGTAAGAACTATCATCCAAAAAAAACCGCATGTCAGTGTCACTCAAGGTTTGGCGGCAATCTTGGAACGAAATTAACGCTATGCGACGATTTGTCTCCCGCGTACTCTTAACAACAAATTCTTTGTTAAGTTTTTAACTGACTCGTGTTGTTGTACAACAGCTTCAGTTGTCAAATAACAGCCAAAGTTGTCCAGTTACAGTAATTTAAAAAGTCAGCAAAAACAAAATGGTGCCCAATAGCCCAATATTAACAATGCATTGACAACAAACGTTGTTCTTGAACTGAGCTGTTGGTCAACAACTGAGCTGTTTTCTAACAACTAATTTTTACAGTGTGCACGTGCCAGTCTTGAACGGATCCCGAGGCAAAGTAATGGTCTGAACTCTGCCTGGGCGCTGTCGGAGCCGACGGTCAACTCGCAGGTAAAACGCTGTTAAACGGTAGACCATTCGCTAACCATCGGCAGTCAATCCGTAGCCGAACCACAGTTGAACGGCAAACAATTCTCTTCGTTAAACGGCAGGTAAACGGCAGGCAAACCACAGACAAACCTCTGTCAATCGGCAGTCAATCCTCAGCCCAGTTGGACTGAGAATTGAGTGCCATTAAGCTGAGGATTGACTTATAGTTTCAGACAATCGCTTCGCAGACCTTGTACAGACATTTGAGCCGCGGACGCAAACCCGCTCGTGGGACTGACTTCAGTCAAAGTCCAGTCCATAGCCTCACGAGGGGGCGGAAGCTCCAGACCAGTGCCAGACATTCCCCAGGCCATTGTAACCAGGGGGAGGGAAGTCCTCAGGCAAGCGTCAGATGACTTTCAGACAGTGCCCTCCTCGCGGCCGGGGTGCGACGCTCCGACAAACCTCAGACATGCCTCAGACCAGAGCGGCACCGAAACGGAATAGGGCCTTCGGAAGCGTTAGGAAATAAGTGTAGAAACAAATTCATGGTGTCATGTATCGTTATTTATTCAATCTCTTGAAAATTTAGAGGTGGTGAGATATAAGTAATGCTGTCTACACACATTTTGAAACACACACACTGCAAATCCACAACAGGTACAATATCCACTTGTTCTGTTACACTACATTTTAACAGTGACAGGATAACTGCTCTGACTGGTTGATCTACATAAAACGGGTAAGAAGTGACATATCTATGAATAACAGCGTAATACTGCTGCTCTATTTTGACAAAAACTTTTATACATCCATAAAAAATACTATTCTGAAATGAATATTTTATATTTGATGAGTCCCTAACACCACGGTCATAATCTTTAGACACATACAAAAATCCAGTTTTTTTTAATCTAAAGAAGAAATAAGGAGTAATGTTTGGAAATGCCTTTTCTAAAATGCGTAAATACACAGGGTCAATGTGGTGGTCTTCTTGAAATTTGCCTATCACATACGTATTTGCATCAAGTTTTTCAGTTACAGCTAATCTATTGTGATGAGACATAGCAGACTGACAGAACATCTTTACATCTGAATTAACAAGACTATTAATCAACTTAGGTACATTTCGCAAAAGACCCAAATTAGTCTGAATCTGGAGTCCAGCATAGCGAGTGCCATGAACTAATCTTGCTAGTACACCATTTATATTTTCATAACCAAAACAACTGGACACCCATAAAGGGCCCAGTTGCTGAACTACATCTGGGAGATGCAGAAGGCAGTGAACATTGTACGACATTTGGCGTAAGCTAAACAATTCTTGCCACTGCTGTACAAATGACTTTAGGAGCTGACGAGCTACAACAATATCATTCAGGGACACAGAAGATTGGTTTAGGTGACAGATGGCACATACAAGTTTTTTAAAATGACTGAGATAAGGCTCTTTCATGTACTTCTCGAAAACTGGTAGTGCAGTACTGAAAAGCCACACCCTGAACTCTGAAGCCTTAAAATATTTCACATGTTTCAAGTCACGCGGTGGCCTACTGAAATAATGAGGTGGGTTGAAACTACAGAAAAGTTCACTTAAAGTAGCCAGCAAAGCCTTTCTCTCAGCATTTGCTCCAAATACCTGCTTAATATGCTCAGAACTAAGATATAAAGTGAAAATTTGACGACAGATCCCGAGGTACACACAGTGCATTACATCAAACGCCGTTGAAGAAAGGAAAAATGACCACAACATGTAAAACAGATAGGTAGGGCCCTTTATGCCGTGTGCTTGATCCACAACATCAACCTTATACTGTTCCCGAGTCCTCAACTCTAACACATCTTCAAAAGGATAAACAAATACATTCCCTGTTCTTTCTGATTTCTCTCCCTTGGCAAAACACATATGACACCCATAATGACCATTGAACTGAGTCATTCGCATGAAACAGGCTTTAGCAGGTGCATCAGATGAACCACAGAGCACATTACATTTGATATTCACTGGAGAGGTGGAGTCTGGTACTACTACATCAATACCCTTAGTTTGCAACAATTTTACTTCATCATATATAGGCTTCATAAGAAGATTAGGATGGGGTTTCTCATATCCAAATGCTATCCCACCTAAAAGAATGTTCTCTTCTTTGTGACGAAGATGAGGGGGCAGCTCGTTAATTGAGAAGTAAAATGGCCACACTTGAAAACTGCTTGAAGAGTAGAGGGATATTCCATCGGTATTCCACATACAGGAGATATCGAGTGGCCCCATATTTGCTGCAAAACTTTTGTATACCTCACCATCATAAATATCTTCATAATTTTCAGAACATGTCTTGGATCGGTGGTGACGATATGATAATAAGTTAGTGAAACCAGGCCTAGCATACAATCTTTTTAACTGATCTGCAAGAGGGACGTGAATATAGAAACCAACTTTGGTCTGACTTTTACAATTTGTGCAAAGTGAATCCTTAGTCTCGAGAGATTGACAGCAAATACTACAAAATATAATCAAATTCAGAGGAGATTTGATGTCTTCAAAATGTTTATAAAATGTGTGAATAGTTTTAAACAGTTTGTGATTTTCAGGGAGAAGAAGATTAAGTAGAGATAATAAATGGCTAAACACTGCACCACTAATTTTACAACCCAGCAAAAATGTCATCAAAGCTGTAGCTGCATCATGCAGAGTCACTTTAGCACCCTCATACAAAGGCACATCAGCCCCTTGCTGGTAGGCTTGATCAGAGGAAAGTGGGGGTGCAGCATCAAATGCATCATAAAACTGTTCAGTTTCAAAAAACATATCCGAAAAATCTGTCTCTTTGTCCTCTTGATTGAGATGGTGAGCAGGATCCACTTCTTCACAGAAAGTCTCATGGTAGGTGGTAAAATAATCAAATGCATCATGAAAGGGTTCTTCATCATCACCTACAAAGCAAGATTTTAACATAGTTTCAGTCCCACATTTTAGTAAAAATCAAGTCAAAATTTAATTGAAGTTGCTTCACTTACATGCACTTTCCTCAGTG
>NW_026268617.1:3544-5470 GCF_000697945.3 Frankliniella occidentalis | reverse complement strand
CCATTAAATAAAATGTCTTTACCAACCAACTTGATTACAAAGTGAGCTTACCATTCATATCCATAGTTAAAGAACTTGAGGCAAGTGTTGAGTCCATTGCAATTTCAGTAGGCTGAATAACGTTTTCAACATCAGTGTCAAAGCGGACTTCTACAAAAAACAAAAAACAATTAATCTTCAAACCATGTTTGTATACTAAAAACAACACAATACAGGTTAACTCACCATCATAAGAAGTTACACTTGAAGAAACATCTAGACTCATTACATCCCGCTCAACAACTTCTGGTGAAGGAATTTGATCAAAATCTGGAAAGGCAGGCGTTACGTGTCCCATGTCCGATAGCTGGGAGGTGGGAGACTCCATATGCTGAAATGGGGGAGGCAGCCAGCACGGCTCAGCAAGATCTATGTCAAACATAATAAAATAACGCCATAATATTAAAGGCCGCTATGCTATACCCAAACCATGACAATTATTTTTTTTAAGGTGCATGCTGCAGAACAATACCTAGGGGTGCTGTTGAGCCGATAGGGTCAAACCCAGGTTGACTTGACAATGAAGTGTCAACATCAGGGAGAGGAATGTGGTGCAGTGGTGGAGACAGGGGTGGAGGATGTTCATCACTCTCTCTGTTAAACAAAAACATAAAAATTACACAGGGTTGAAATATTTACAAAGTAAAACATTACGACTCACAAAGGTTATGATAGAAAAAGGAATCAAAAATTATATCGAAATTGATTGTTTACCGTGAAGTATTTTTGTTAAACTATGGAAAGAACGTTCAGAACGTAGGTTATGTCACATTAGGAAGATTACTTACTCAACTGACGCATCACTGCGGCCACAACCACCACCAAGTCTTGGTCGTTTCGACATACTTCTCCCACCGTTCACAAAATGTGTTTAAATTAAATCACCCTCAAAGCATTCAATCGGGTTCAACAGATTTCAAAGCTGCACTTTTCACTGGCCGGCCACACGGGTAAACAATGCCTTGCGCCGATCGCACTCAAACGTTCTCGGGCGCAGGCCAGGAAGCCAACATTGTCGTGCCTGTCAGCCGCTCTAACCCCCGCCCCGCGCAGCGGGCTGAGCGCAGTTCAGTGTATTGTTTGCGCGCGCCGGTAGTGATCCTCTCTTCACGCAAATCAAAAATTTTTGTCGCCGCATCTTCATCTCAGCATTACTCGTAAGTGTACAAACTTTTAAGGTTGTTGAAATTGGCCATTCACCATTTTTCAAAATGTGATGTGTACGATGTTTACATCCCGGCCTTGACCTATCCCACGTGTGTATCAGAGACCGTATTTATTGTGTGATTGTAAGATGCCTCCTGCTACGAGGGGTCGTCGACTTCGCGGGCCACCCCGTGGACCGCGAGTTACCAAATTTGTGCTGGTCCTCTGGCAAGATTGTCCTGAGCCCTGTGCCGACGTGGTACATCAGAAAAAAATCACATCAGGCCTGGCTAACATTGCGCCGGGCACGGCTGTCACGGTGTCATGGACAAAGGATGTTCCCAGACAAGGGAAGGTTGTCCTTTTGGGTACGTTTCTGGTTCTCTAAATGCAAAACCTGCTGTTTTTTATTTCAAACTTACGAATTTATCAAAAATTCGAGTTGTCATAATGCTCACTGTGTCACGTGCTGGCTGTCTCCACATAACCTCAAAAATCTGTCATAGTATATATCCACACACGTCCGTGTATTATTTACCCGAACTTCTCGCCCGATCTGATAGAAAATGCTTTCAGGTGCCGAGAGGGTCCTGAAGAAGGTCCGGCTGGACGAAAATGGAAATGAATGTGCGACTGGAGGAATCCTGGGCAGGCGGGAGTGCGAGCTGCGCCAGACAATCCGACATCGCCGAGGACTGGAGCAGAGCGCGGCAGACGAACAGCTGGTTTTATCAGTAAACG
>NW_026268617.1:694-1624 GCF_000697945.3 Frankliniella occidentalis | reverse complement strand
CTCAGTTTATGAGTAGAACAATTAAATCAGAATATTAACTTAGAAGATCACTGGAACCAGACTTTTGACTTCATTCCCCACCTAACGACAGATATCAGGTAAAAATCAAATAAGGAATATATTTTGGAGCCATATATTGATTCATGGCGAAAGTAATTATAAACTAATTATATCAACAATGATTATATACAATCACAACCACAACCACAATCAATACATGTTTCAAGACTTTGCAGGAACCGCAGGGGTATCAGAAACGTCCGTCTCAGATTCTGAATTTTTCTTCGGTGGAGTCTCGTGCTTGCTGCTGCTGTCATCTGATGACGATGGGGGAGGAACGGTCGGCTTCTCGCCAGGCTCAGAATCTGAGGAGCCAGAAGAGTCGTCGCTGTCGCCGGTGTCACCGGTGGGGGCCTGCCTCTTGTCCTTTCCCTCCTCGACTTCGACATTTTCATTCTCGTCCTCCTCCTCCTCCTCCTCCTCCTCCTCCTCCTTCTCCTCATCTCCCATCTCCTCATCTTCGTCGTCGCCGCCCTTGCCTTCTTCATCTTCGCCCTCCTCGTCGCTCTCCTGGACCTCCGGCGCACTCCTGTAAACGAGTTAGAAATGATATTACAATTTTATCTCACCTCATATACAGATCATTCGATTATTCGTTCATTCTCTGAGACAACATACTTACAGCATCTCCTTGGCGTCCCGCTCGCCACCGTAGGGCGGGCGTCTGCCTCTCCTCCCCTGTGAATGTTAGAACCTCCGAGAGGGCGCACCTCATTGCGTGCTTGCGCTGCGTTCCGTTTTTCTTGGTCGCCAGGGGAGTAAAGTGCCGCCACACCTTCTCGAAGCCCACAACTCGTAGCCCCTCGGCAAACAGATTCGTGGCTCTCCTCATAGCGCCGATCGGAAGGTCATCGTCAAGGTCAGCCGAAT
>NW_026268617.1:0-644 GCF_000697945.3 Frankliniella occidentalis | reverse complement strand
ACGTCCTCGGCGGCGGCCCCCGCTGCTGCGCGCGCGCCGTGGCGGCGGCGGGCTCCCCGCTTCCCGTGTCCTCGACGCCGGCGTGTGCGCTGCTGGGCTTGGCACGACGCACCGTGTCCTTTAGCACTTTTGAACAACGAAATTTTTAATTGCAGGCGGCGATAGAACTATCGTTGAGAGTACTCCATTCAAACCTGTGGATCTCCTTGCTGCCCTAAGAGCGTTGCCCGCTAATCCCACCCTCGAAGAGGTTCACAATGTTGTACATCGTCTTCCGTGCCTGGCTCCACACACAGCACAGGATGTGAGTTATTACCCATTTTTTACAATAAAATCAACAGTCAATTTTTATCGTTTTGTAGGCAGTCGTTTTTTAACGAAGCCTTTTGCTTTTTGACTCTTTTTATTTTTACTTTTGAAAGTAATTGCATCACTGGCTGAAATTAGTGTCCAATTTATATTTGTACTTTTTTTTTTTAGGTGGAGCTAGTCAAGGGAATACCGGTGTACATCAACACCTACGTTTTGGCGACCCTGCACCGGCAGCACGAGAAGCGCCCAGGTGCTTACATGGCGGGGGTCCTGAAGGAGTTGGTGCCTCCCCAGGTCCAGAGGCTGCCATATCTCACTGCTGCCGGAAAGGG
>NW_026268616.1:6507-8497 GCF_000697945.3 Frankliniella occidentalis | reverse complement strand
GAGGGCGGGATCAACGCTCAGGGCTTAGTTGACGCGAGGAAAACGTCTTGACGATGTGAGGTAAACTTCACTGCGATGAGAAAGAAACCTCATTTGAAATATGGCTCGCTTGAGCCGCCCATCATAATCCACCGCAACCTCTGCAACCTTAGCTACCGCCTTGCTGTCGCACCCGCTCGTCGGCGGGATTCGCCCCCCCCCCTCCTCGCCGCTTTTTGGCCTCGCACCAGGCCGCCATGCTGTTTAAGCTCACTGGCGAGTACCAAGGCAAGTGCGGCGTGGTAGGGGGCCTGACGCAACGGGTGACCCATAACGCGGCGCGCCAGGACCGAGTTCTTTTTCTTCTTATAACTTCTCTAGCGGAGCCACGCTCCGGCTCTGCTCTGCAGTGTGCCTGCCAGGTGTAGCATAGGCCTCTGGCTCTACTTAGGAGTGTCCGCTTTGTCACACGGTTTCGACCAATCATAGGCCTGCATTCCCCCTCCCCACTAACTTTTGGAGTGGGAGAAGCACCGAGTGCCTGATTGGTTTGGCATTTCTATATAAGACGAGCGGGCGTCCCGAAACAGCATTAGTTCCCTGTGCGTGTGAATGATAGCAAAACGTGATGAGAGTTACCTACTCGTACTTTCCCCTGCGGTGCCCTTGCTGTGGATGGACGGTAAGAGATGGAGATGGACTTGTCGCCCACTTATTACACCGTCATATGCCTCAAGAGCAAGCAGACCCATCCGAGATTTCTAATGAACTCTTTTGGATTATCTTTCCTAATATGATAAGGGCTATTCTTTACCCCCATGACCAAGGAAATCTTCCTTCGTCTCATCAACGCATCTGGATTTTCTGCCCATTTTGCGAATATTTTGGTCCACATTTTTTGAATCATATGAGGCACATCCACCTTCATCTTGTGCAAAACTTCAACCCTACCTCAATGGAAGACCATCCACACAAGCTTGAAGAAGTCGCGTATTGCATCACGGAGTGGAAAATGCAATTGAACGCTGTTGTCAAGCAAATGTAGATGAGAATCATAAAACTTTTTTTTTTAAAGAAAAAAACCGTTTTTTTTAAGACGACCACGTAATCTTCCGGCCATTGTAGGCTGTCACGCTACTCACCCCCAGCCCTTTTCAGGGCTAAAAAATATTTTTGAAGGAGAAACCTAAACAAAGACGCAACCAAACAGGGCCGATGGAGGAGAAGTGCCTGGCACTCTGCGCCAGGGTACCCTCTCAAACGTAGCTGCCAGCTCCTTTTTGCTCTCTCTCTCTCTCTCTCTCCCGTCCGACTTTTCTTTTTCGTTTTGTTTTCGTATAGGTGCGCACGACTGGTGAGCTTGTCGTAGTACGGCGCGCCGAGGCACAGCACGTCGTCGAGCGAGGTGCCTAAACGTGCAGTGGCAACGTCTCAGGCACTACAACTCGCCACCCCCCCCCCCTAATTAGAAAACGAAGGTCCTCCGGAGTCCCAATTTTAAAATCCCTCCGTAGGTCCTATGCCAAATCCCCCAGAAGTACCAAAAGGGGGCAAAACAGGACTTAGGGATTTGGAAGAATCCCAGCCTCTGAAGTCCCGCGGAAGTCCCTCCGAGGGTGCGCTCCAGTCTGTACTGCAAAGCGCTACAGCGCTCCTATTTGTCTCTAACTTCTTCGAGTATGTACCCATAGCACACATATAGTGTATCTACGGCCCATCTGATGTCGTCTGTTGTACTTAAAATTGTCCAGGAAGCCTTCTTTTCTATATTCTGTGAACGATGCCAAAAGGCGGGCCGGAGAGAAAAGGGACTTCGGAGGGATTTCACCAAAATGGAACTTCGGAGGGATTTCAATACAAGCGAAATCCCGTTTTAGTCCCTCAAAAATTTGAGGGACAACTTTGGAACATACTAGGGACAGAATAGGACCTTCGTTTTCTATTAGGGCCGGCCCGCCCTAAGCCCAACCTTGGCCTGCTCCCGGCCAGCCCCCAGCCCGCCCCCAGCCCT
>NW_026268616.1:6054-6457 GCF_000697945.3 Frankliniella occidentalis | reverse complement strand
TACCGGCCCAGCCGGCCCTGACCGGCCCGGCCGGCTCTGCTTCCCTCGGCTTTAGCTCCTAAACGCCCCCGGCCCGCCCCTAGCCCAACTCCGGCTCGCCTTCGGCCCACCTCCGGCCCGCCTTTGGCCCGCCTCCGGGCTGACGCCTTTAAGGCGGCCAAGTGCCCCTCGGTTGCGCAGCACCAGCTCGGCCGAGCCGCGGCCGCTCAGGGTTGAGGACACGTTAAAAGACTTCCCGGCCACCACCAGTTGACGCCCCCGGCCCGCCCCAAGCCCACCCCTGGCCCGACCCCGGCCCACGCCTGGCACGCACCTTGCCTGCCGGTGTCTGTCTGCCCGTCTGTCCTCGAGCAAGCAAGATCGAAAGGAAGAGTGGGGGCGAGGGAGGAAGGGAGAGAGAGAG
>NW_026268616.1:2330-3511 GCF_000697945.3 Frankliniella occidentalis | reverse complement strand
CCCCCAGCCCGCCCCCGGCCCACCTCCGGCCCATCTCCAGCCCGCATCCGGCCCGGCTCCGGCCCGCCTTTGAGCAGACACTCTTTAGGCGGCCAAGTACCCCTCGGTTGCGCAGCACCACCTCTCCTAGGACGCGGCCGCTTAGGATTTTGGAGATGTAAAAAGGGATAAAAGAGCGAGCGGTGGCCACCTCCTGGCCACCACCAATTTCCGCCCCCGGCCCGCCCCCAGCCCACCCCTGGCTCGCCCCCAGTCCACGCCTGGCACGCCCCTGGCCTTCCGGTGTCTGTCTGCCCGTATGTCCTCGATCAAGCCAAAGTGAAAGGAAGAGTGAAAGCGAGGGAGAATGGGAGAGAGAGACAGAGAGGGAGAGAGAGAGAGAGAGGAGAGAGAGGAAAGAGAGAGAGAGAGAGAGAGAGAGGGAGAGAGAGAAAGGGAGAGCGGGACCAACGGGCAGGGCTTAGTTGACGCGAAGTAAACGTCTTGACGATGTGAGATAAACTTCATTTGAAATACGGCTGAGGGGTCGGCAACTCCCACTGGCTGTGTACGAAGGAATATTGCATATTATTGGTAATATTAGTAATATGCACGAAATATTGAAGTAATATTATAATATTGACGTAATACAAGTGTAATATTGCAGTATTATTGCCAAATATAGGAGTAATATCGATGTAATATCATGATAATATGTATAATATTGAATTAATATCACTGTAATATCATCCCGGTGTACAAAGGAATATCGGAGTTGACGACCCCTCGGTTTTCGCAAAGCAGTCATTTGCGCACACATCGGCCAACGCACACGGGAGAGAGGCCTTACGAGTGCACCGAGTGCGACAAAAAGTGTGCGGCGCCTGGCGCTCTAGCTGTGCATCTGCGCACCCACACCGGAGAGAAGCCCTTCGAGTGCAGCGTGTGCAGCAAGAGATTCAGGCAACAGGCGCATCTCTACATGCATCTCCAGACCCATACCGGAGAGAGGGAGTACGAGTGCACGGAGTGCGACGTGAAGTGTGTGAGCGCCAGCACTCTGCGGACACATCTCCGAACTCACACGGGAGAGAAGCCTTACGAGTGCGCCGTGTGCCGCAAGAAGTTTGCAAGGAGTGGTTCGCTGAGTCTGCACCTCCGGACCCACACTGGGGAGAAGCCGTACAAGTGCACCGAGTGCG
>NW_026268616.1:0-1021 GCF_000697945.3 Frankliniella occidentalis | reverse complement strand
CCCCCCAAATATCACATTTCCCCCTCCCCCGCGCACACCCAGCGGCACGGCAGTAGGTAGGCAGCAGGCAGCAGTTTTTGGCCGACGGCCGACGCCGCCCGCACACACGTGCGAGAAAGAACAGTCAAGCGTCACCCACGCAGCCGCTCGGAGTGTGATTTTGACCCGTCCGACTGCTGGGCCTGTGTTCCCCGTTCTTTGCGCAGTTCGGAGTTGAGACGCCTTTGGCGCGGGCTTCGCCTGCAGGCCGAAGGCCGAAGTAACTCACTGTGGACCGAGGGCCAGATTATCATTTCGAGACCCTCCCCGCGTAATCTGACGAAAAGGTGGGCTCTTAAGCAACGGCCACGATTGAATGGGGTATTTCAATGGAGCAACGAAGAACAAAAACGGACGCAGAGAGTTTTAAGACTCCTACTCGTACTCGTCGAGCTCCTCGCCTCGCCCGGCAGGCCTCGGGATCCGGCTGGCCTTGACCTCGAGTCCTCTCAGCCCCGGCACCGACACCGCCGCCTCTAGGGCCGCGGCGACGGGCGCGGCGCCGAACACATGCATCGAGATGACCTTGAGCCGGCCGAGCTCACCCTGCCGCCGGATCAGCCCGGAGGCTTCTCGAAAGGTGCCCTTCCGCAGGTTCATTCATACCTCCTCGGCCGCGCACCTCATCGAGGTGTCCTCAGGGCGGCAGATTAACTGCCGGTGCGTCAGGTACCGGGCCAGCACGGCGACGCACGGGGCCAGGCGCAGCATGGGGCACAGGCACCGGTTGTCGTCGAAGTTCGTGTCGAAGTCGGCAGCCGAGCTGAAGCCCAGCCTGCGGCGTCGCCACGCGTCCGGGTGCAGGGCTAGCCCTCCGATCCTCTTGCTCACGAGGCGGCAAGCGAGGAGGTCTTCCACGCCGACGTACTGCATCACCATTGCCAGCACGTCGTCCGGCAGATGCTCCATGGTCTGCAAGGACACAAACAGGGTGATTTTGCGAACACTAAAATAGGTCTAAACAGGGAGGTTTCGGCACTCG
>NW_026268615.1:17701-18129 GCF_000697945.3 Frankliniella occidentalis | reverse complement strand
GAAAATGAGCACTTTAGGTTCTCTCTCCCTGAAATAACTGATTTTGCTAGAAGCGAAGGCGAGACTACTAGCCTATTATCGCTGAGAACTACATCCACCCCCGGCTGTACTGACGGACATGATCCCGCCATCATTCATGGCATTCGTCGGGACTTCTGCACTGGGAAGCGTGAAAGTGTGTCGGGTGGCTTTGTGATGTACCCTGCGCAATAGTTCTGTAGCCATGATGTAGCGTATTCCTACGACGTGCGGGCGGGTTGCCTAGGCCCTATCGAAATTACGATTTTTGACTAGATTACGGCTTGATTTGTAACATCAATCAGATTTGGAATTAACGTGATCACAGTAATGTGAAGGGTTGAAGTCGTTCGACTTTAAAAAAGATACGAACCTTTGAAAATCTTGGATATCTTGGCCAGCTTAATGTT
>NW_026268615.1:11940-12381 GCF_000697945.3 Frankliniella occidentalis | reverse complement strand
GAAGGGTGGGTTGTAGTCGCGGTGCTCCACCGTTACATCCCTTTCTCTGCGGGGCAAATTTTAAAAACGACGGATTTTAGCGGGCCGAAGGCCCGTTACATCATGATTATGTTCTTCAGCACATCGCTTGACAGAAATGCCCCCCGGCAGGCCAAGCAGGCCAAGCAGGCCAAGCAGGCCCGGCCTCTGCCGAACGGAGTTGCCGGCGCAGCGAAGCTGAGCTGGCAACTCCGTTTAGCGGAAGGGCGGGCCTGCTTGTTTTTTTTTGACCAAGACTGATGTGTGAGTGCGAGTGGGTGAGTGAGTGGAATGAGTGAGAGAATAAATAAGTAAATGAGTGAGTGAGTGCGTGAGTGCAAGTGTGCAATAACTGGAGACGAATGGGAACCGCAAGGGCAGCAGGGGAATCGAGGAGGGCGATTTTACCCCCGACGCGGGAGC
>NW_026268615.1:5857-6639 GCF_000697945.3 Frankliniella occidentalis | reverse complement strand
CCCCCCCCCCCCGCGCTGCGACGCGCCGCCGAGGCGTCCTCCTCCTCCTCTTCCTCTCCGTATCCTCGCGCCCCCATCGCCTCAACGCGCTCGTAACGAGTTCCTCGCGCAGCGCAATGTCCCCGCATCTCTTTTGCTTGGCGCTCTCTCTCTGCATATTGGCCGCGCTGCTGTTTATTGCGTCGCCGAGGCTGCTGCAGCGCGCGGAAATCCTGGAAAGTTGTCGGAAAATTCCCCGAAAATTTCCGCAAAAATAAGGAAAATTTCCGCAAAAATAGAACAAATTTCCGAAACCCCGGAAATTTTCCCATATCACGGAAATTTTCCTCAAATTACCGACCCTAGACGTCACCGAAAACGACACGGCGCCGCCGTGAGTAAGCAGAGACGACCAAAGGCGACATCCTCAGCGACATCCCGCAAATTGTTGCCTCGTCCTCGCCCCACCACACCCTCTGCCCCGCCCCGCCCGTCAGGTAGGCAACGCACTGCATCTTTGCACTGCATTTTCGCCTGCGGACTTTGCGTTTTGCGCTTGCTGCACGTTTCATTGCGTTTCTTTGTGACTAACCTTACTTTCTTTATGCGATGTTGCTGCTTTTATATATTTTTTATTTGTTCGCGAAAGCCCCGCATGTGTGTGTGTGTGTGTGTGTGTGCGTGTGTGTGTGTGTGTGTCGTCAGATCGCTCTATTGAAGAGAACGCGATTAAATGCCCCTGCATTCCAAGAAGGGTCGCAACGGCACAAAAGAACTACCACTGAAAGAAGAGGGAGGGGAGG
>NW_026268615.1:0-424 GCF_000697945.3 Frankliniella occidentalis | reverse complement strand
GCTCCGGGCCGCGTCGCTCGCCATGCTTCGAGGGTGCCCGGGGGCTGCCAGCAGTCGACGTGCGTGGGAGCCGCGGCGACGTTAGTGGTACACAGCCAGGAAATAAAGGACAAATGTGGTCAGGCCGCACGGACTAAATGCACTGTAAAAAGTTTTCGTGATTTTACGAAAAAAAATGTTACGAAATGCTTCGTAAAAAATAATTTACGAAAATATTTCGTAAATGTCAATTTACGACATGTTTCGTAAAGTTACAAATATATTTCGTAACGAATTCAAATGTTTCGGTAGACATCATAAAATTAGACAAAAATTATAACAATTTTCATACCGCCTATATGGAGCTTTGGATTTTACAAAGCAATTCGTAAAATAACGACGTATCGTAATTTGTTAAAAACGAATTTTTCGTAATAGAAAATTA
>NW_026268614.1:13818-14119 GCF_000697945.3 Frankliniella occidentalis | reverse complement strand
CCCCCCCCCTGGGGATCTGGCGCCCCCTAAACAAGCAGGCCCGCCCTTCCGCCAAACGAAGTTGCCAGCTCCGCTTCGCTCCGCCGGTAACTCCGTTCGGCAGGGGCCGGGCCTGCTTGGCCTGCCGGCGGCGATGGTCGGGCTTGCGGCCCGACCATTTCTGTCACGCGAATGATGTAGCGGGCCTTCGGCCCACTTAAACCCGTCGTCTTTGAGTTTGCCTCGTAGGAACGAGAAAGGGATGTGACGGTGAAGCACCGCGACTACAACCCACCCTTCTGCTTAGAAAACGTTTTTTGGG
>NW_026268614.1:7596-8398 GCF_000697945.3 Frankliniella occidentalis | reverse complement strand
AAGTTGCCGTTTACGGAATAATATGCGTTAAAAACTTAAAATGCATATAATAACCCGTAATAAACGTTTCTATTCGGTAGATTAAGTGTGAAACACTGTAACGTACAAAAAGAAAAGTCATAAAAATTAATGCTTTGAGTGAAAAATCCAAGAATAGAGATCAGCCAAGCGTGTCCCAACATTTTTAAGACCGTCCACGTAATTTAGTTTTATCCTTAGTTTTAGGGCTTCCCTGGTGTGCCTTTGACATGTCTAAGGCCCAATCTGACGAAAACTCCAGATTTGGACTCACAACCCATATGCAATAACAGACGGGGACAAATTTTTATCACATGGTGAAAATAGAACGGTAGTTTTGAATCTGATTGTAAAGTCAAGAACCCTGTAGCTCTTAACCCCCCCCCCCCCCTTTTGTAGTGAGGAAACCTGCTCACTCTTATCAAGTAAAGTCACGATTGTAAATTCTGACTTAAACAGACTGGGAAAAATAATCTCGTTGTGAGGACAGGAGAGCGGTATTTTTTGTGCCACGGATCTCGTCCTTATATGAGCAGGATATCTGACCCTAGCATTTACAGCGCTTAACTAACCACATCAGTGCAAAAAAAGGTGTTTTGGGCACTAAAACCAGAAAAAATGACGAATATATTGCAGGAGATGATCGAAAAATATGTGGCTCGCGCTTGGCTGATCCTCTTTTCTAGTAAAAGGGAATTTGCGAATCTTACCGAAAAATACCAGCGTTTTGTGGCTTCGTAAGTTACCGTAACTTACGGGTATTTTACCGAATCTTACCGGTAAT
>NW_026268614.1:5290-5988 GCF_000697945.3 Frankliniella occidentalis | reverse complement strand
TCGATCTGT
The DNA here is from genome assembly GCF_000697945.3 of Frankliniella occidentalis. Lineage (NCBI taxonomy): Eukaryota > Metazoa > Arthropoda > Insecta > Thysanoptera > Thripidae > Frankliniella > Frankliniella occidentalis. The sequence goes on along the minus strand of NW_026268614.1, from coordinate 5,979 downwards.
CTTTTTATGATACACAACGACCCTGAAAATCCCAGGTGGCTCGCTCAATTCTTTCTCGAGTTATCGTGCGGACAGACAGACAGACAGACAGAAAAAGTTTTTTCCGACCAGACGGAGTAATAGGCTTCGCTAATCGCTCAGCCAATTATTTGAGGACGGAACTAGTAATCAAAACACACCTTCTGGCAGGGGCGGTCCTAGCTCGGCCTGTCGGTGGCGTTTTTTTTTCTTTTTTTAACGGTCATGTTTTGAGTTAGAATGTTCATCTTCGAACTCTGTCTGTCTAAGCTTGCGTTAGGTTAGAGGGGCGCTAGAGGGTACTGAGCTGTCGGGAACGTTTTCCCGCCATACACTTTGTATGGGTTTCTAAGGCAGTCAGCCTCAGGACGCCCTAGCACACCGTTAAACCCTTACGGAGAAAATGCCAAATCCTTCGTACCTACGTAGGATTTGGAAGCTCCGTAGGAAGCAAATCCTTCCTAGGTACAAAGGATTTGGCATTTGTCTTCGTAAGTTTTTAACTGTGCACCCCTAAGCTAAACGCAGTCGTGGAGTCGTGACCTTGGCTATCGCTCAGCCGGTCCCAAGTGCAGATCATCGCACGCGCGCTGAGGCGTGACAACGCCCGATCACGCGCCCATCACAGAACATATACGTGTGGTTCCAAGAGCCAAGCGTCATTCCGACAG
>NW_026268614.1:0-410 GCF_000697945.3 Frankliniella occidentalis | reverse complement strand
AGCCGACAAGGTGTCGGGTCACCGCGCGCCAATTTCGAGCCCGCTCGAAAAATCGCGATGCGGGTCGGGTAAACGTTATCGCACAGGGCTCAAACATTGCACAGGGTCTCTGCTAGGTCTAATCTATCACTAGACGTGCGTACCTCGAAAAAATTTTTCCTCAACGGTTTTAGCTAGAGCAAAACGGACAAAATTTTCGCCCACAGGGCTCTACTTTGACGAGTTACCCCTTAGGAGACCATAAAAAAATATTTTTAAAAAACGTCATTTTTGGGACCCGTTGTTTTTGATTTTTTTTAAATCCAATTTTTGAGATAGAATGCTCATCTTCGAAGTCGATCTGTCTTTTTGAGATACAAAACGACCCTAAAATTCCCAGATCGCTATCTCAATTCATTCTCGAGTTATCG
>NW_026268613.1:8977-9433 GCF_000697945.3 Frankliniella occidentalis | reverse complement strand
TCCCGCATTACGCCAGATGTCAATCAGGCCCCCTACCAGCCGACGTGCAGAGGAACTCGTATAATACACACACACACGTACACGGGAGAGGCGGCCCCTCCAGTAACAGGCCGGTGGCGTAGGCACCATACGGAGCGTGAGCTGGGCTGGGTTATGTGGCTCCTCCACCGCTGTGCCGTCTGTAAAGGCAATGGCAATACACCACAGCGTTGCGGGTCTGCCTACCCGAGCTGCCCGTAAGGCGCCGCCATAGCCCCTTGGGGTATGCAAACCCGCAACACCGCAGGGAGAATTAGCCTTTACACTCGGTACAAGGGGGGCCTCGCCAAGAGCTGTACGTTGTGTATAGATGTCGGGGTTGGGTGGCGAACACTGAGGCGAGCACACACACACACTCACACACTGCAATCAAGCGCACCTCTCTCTCTCCTCGCACCGACCGCAGCAGGAGTTGCC
>NW_026268613.1:5783-6693 GCF_000697945.3 Frankliniella occidentalis | reverse complement strand
GCGTCTCGGACAAGGAAGGGACGCCGCCGCGGCCGACGTCGAGCGATGCACGACGGTATGCACGGCCCGGCACGGCCGCAGCAGCAGCCGACAGGGCAAGGGCGACCGGTCCGCGACCGGCCGCGGCCGAGCGCACCGCCCGCCCATCGGGCAGGTGGAAGGGAGCATAAGGACGACCACGTCGAAGGGCTCAAGGATGGGCAGGGCGAGGATGATGACACGGAGGGAAGACATTCCGTCGAGAACGAGTGGCATCAAAGCTGGGCGCGGATGGACGGAGCAGCGTACACCTCGGCGGGCGGCGTTGCTTCCTCGACAGACTTCCGGCCGCGGTCGCAGCTAGGGCGGCTGACCCGGCGGCGGCGCCGACTCCAGGAGGAAGCGGCCGTCGCGCTCCTCCGAGTGCATCACCTCCTCACATGTCCGTCCAGAGCCGCAGCCAGCCACAGACCGCTGCAGGCCGCAGTCGCACGCGAGGCTCAGCCCAACTAGACCGCATGACGGGCGCTACGCCGCTTCGCCGTGCCACGTATACGACGTGTACAACATGGATGCCTCTATGAGGCAGGCGGCCCCCCCCCCCCCTCCGAGGCCGACGTCTCCACCCGGGCCGCGTCGCCGCGAGACAAGAAGAGGGAAGGTGGGGGGGGGGGCATAGGCAGGCATAGCGTTTTGATGATTGATGAAGACAGGTCGCAATTTCGCCCGGTGGGCTCCGCACGGCGGCCCGGCCGGCCCGGGCGCGGCGTACACATCGTGGCCGCGGTGCGCCCGGCCCATCCATCGCAAGCAGCGGGCCGGCCGAGGAGTACAGCTCACACTCGCTCTGCCACATTGTCATTGCCAGTCACGCCCACGGCCTGGCCTGGCCTGCTGCTCCGCGCCCGGCTCCGCCTCGCCCCGCGCCTGA
>NW_026268613.1:5383-5733 GCF_000697945.3 Frankliniella occidentalis | reverse complement strand
TACACACACACACACGTACACTGGAGAGGCGGCCCCTCCAGTAACAGGCCGGTGGCGTAGGCACCATACGGAGCGTGAGCTGGGCTGGGTTATGTACTGTAGCTCCTCCACCTCTGTACCGTCTGAAAAGGCAATGGCAATACACCACAGCGTTGCGGGTCTGTCTACCCGAGCTGCCCGTAAGGCGCCGCCATAGCCCCTTGGGGTATGCAAACCCGTAACACTGCAGGAGAATTAGCCTATACACTCGGTACAAGGAGGGCCTCGCCAAGAGCTGTACGTTGTGTATAGATGTCGGGGTTGGGTGGCGAACACTGAGGCGAGCACACACACACTGCAATCAAGCGCAC
>NW_026268613.1:0-518 GCF_000697945.3 Frankliniella occidentalis | reverse complement strand
GTCTATAGATTAAGATCTCCAGAAATCCTCTGACTTCATTTGATGCGCTTCCTTATAAACTATATTAAAGATTCAATTTAAGCGTTCTAAATAAATTTGAAAAACCACTTAGTTTCATCACCAAATATCAGAATATTTTCTTTACGATAATGTAGAGAATCCATGCGAGGAAGGCGTAACTTAATTCTATAAGAACATGAAATTTGATTCCGCTGTGATCTGAGCAGTGGTTTCATGAAGGTGGTGTGGTAATTGGGTAAGTCAACAACGAAGGGCTTTGCTTTTTATCCGTCTTTAAAATTTCATTAGCGTTATTGTATGCAGCTGTTTGTTTCATGTATATCATTGTTGACTTTCTTTCAGCTCTGAAAATTTAATACGTGTTAAATGATAAAACTTGTTGCTATTATTTTCTTTTTTTTTAAATTGGTTGATCTATTATGTAGTTTAGTGAGTGGTGAAAATTAACTCAAAATTGACTACTTAACTTAATGTCTGGACTTCTATGAATCACTCAT
>NW_026268612.1:10316-11482 GCF_000697945.3 Frankliniella occidentalis | reverse complement strand
CCCAGTGTGCCAGGTATACAGGTGGGTGTCCGAGTTCCCGTGCCGCGAAGCCCAGGGGCTAGCTAACCGTTTGCCAGCCCACTGTGCCCGGTATACAGGTGGCTGTCCGAGTCCCCCGTACCGCGGCTAATTGATCTGTTGATGCGGAAGTGAGGGCAAAAGGGAAAGGGGGAGAGCTAGCTAGATAGCGGGGGTAGGCAAGGGGGCGGGCGGTGCAGAAGGGGGCGACCTTACAAAGCACCTGTCTGCGGCGGCCGCGAGCGAGGGGGAAGGGCGAAGGGATTTTGTTGTGAAAAGAGGGGAAGGAGTGGGGGAGGGGGCGTCACCCCTTCGCTCGCTCAAACACACCATCCATCACAAGAAAGCGATAACCCGCTGAACGTCGTCGTGAGTTCAAATACCGCGAGCCTGTTTGACATTCACCTCCTGCTTTTCCTTTGCTAGCAGCTGCCATGCGCCGTTGTTGTAAGCAGCGATGACATATTTTTTCAGTAGAGAGTCATACGGGTCATACGTTTCGAGGTTTATTTATGTCGTCCACTGCGCCGGGCTAGCTGTTTCGCGTGTTCCACCTCCTGGGATGAGGCTCTTCTCGATCCATCCCAAGCCCCAAATTGATCCGTATAAACCAACAACAACAAGCGCTTTAGTCGGGCGGTCGGTTTTCTCCCTCACCTCCTCCCCAGGGGTGTCATGCGAGCTGGCACTTTATTTTCCCCCTACCACGCCACGCCACAGTGCCCGCGCGCCGCCCCGCCTGACCCGGCCCTGGCCGGGTGCCTAGTTGCCTGTTGCTACGAGACACGGACTGACTGCGATGCGCCCTCAGCTCTGAGGAATACAGAGAATCATCCACTTGTGGCTGCACGGCAAGAGAGTACCCCGACCCCGGGACCCGGGACGCGGCCCCCGAACAACCCCGACGACGCCTTCGAGAGTAGCGCAGGCAGGACGATGGCGTGGCCGCAGCCGCAAAGCAGCACACAGCAGGGATCCGTAACAAGTTCACGGAACTAACTAAAATGCCTCGAATCTTTTCGATGCGTTACTTTAACGGCGTCAACACCAACGCTATGACACGGATCGGTGCTTGGCGAGCTGCCTTCCACGGGCCCGGCCCGGGCCTGCCAGCCTGTGGCGTAGGCAACGTCAGAGCTGGCGCGCAG
>NW_026268612.1:9000-9297 GCF_000697945.3 Frankliniella occidentalis | reverse complement strand
CCCCAAGCCCACTTCGCTATCAGCAGACTGCCTCCCCCGCTTTGCTTCCCCCTCGCCGCCCTAAACAGGGATTTAACGCGCCGATTTAATAATAAAGCCGTGGCGGGAAAAAAGCACATGGCAGCAGCATTTAAAGTACCGGAAGTCTCACCACTGAGAAACAAATTAAGTGCGAATGGCCAGCACAATGAGTCTCAAAAACCAAAAGCAGAGCCTTCTGGAACGACTTTGGGCACACTAAAATCCTGTGAACTTTTTTTAAAATCACAACTTACTGGCTTCTGTGTCCGTATGTAT
>NW_026268612.1:2890-3815 GCF_000697945.3 Frankliniella occidentalis | reverse complement strand
GGGGGGGGGAGGAGCGGGGTGCGGGGCGAGGAGCGACCGGAGCTACTGCACGGCCAGACCAGACGCGGCGACAGGCAGCAACAACAGCCAAACTTGGCCGGGCGGCCCGGCCAAGGGAATTGGCGTACTAGACGGAGACGCGGCGGCAGAGAGAGGAGGAGGGCAACTCTCGGTTCCTTCTCCTCTGAGCGCCCCCCATGGACCGCCCCGCGACGGTCTGTAGAGGAGGGGGGAGGGGGGCGTTCGGGCGGAACACCTCTCCCTGATTTGTTACATCGCGCCGGGCCGGCAGGCGCGCCAGCCCGGGGCAGGAAGGAGGCCATTATGAACTAATCAAAAAAGTTACACAGCCAAATCGAATCACGACGGCTGCCGACCAACTCGGAAGGTACTTTAATCTACGGGAGGAACAAATATACCGAAAAAGGTGTAAAAAGTTGAGGAAATATTTTTTTTGGAAAGGACCGCCTTTGCCTTTGCGCAGAGCGTCAGCCTTCATGTCGCGGCTGCGCAGCAGGCACCTCAACGCGTAGCGGGGGTAGCGCCAACGGGAACTCTTTTATCAAATTTGTAGGAGCCCCCCCCCCCCTACTCCACTCCGTCCCTCCCTCAATACAGCCACTCGCGGAGGGGAGAGGAAGGGGGTGGGTGGGTTGGTGGTGGGCGGGCTACCCATGACCGACCAGGCGGCGTGTCGCATACACGCGCATATACTGCCTGTACTGCCTGTGCGATTCGATGCGGGTCGGGAGAGCGAGAGGGAGAGCAGTAGGGGCGAGGGGAGAGCGGAGGCAACAGGAGATAGGGGACAGAGGAAGTGATAGAGGAAGGGAAACAGGAAGGACGATAGGAAAGGAAAAGACACGAGTTAGAAGGGGGCAAGAGGGAGGAGGGAGAAAAGCGGACTGGCACCATGGGGGGGGGG
>NW_026268612.1:0-1210 GCF_000697945.3 Frankliniella occidentalis | reverse complement strand
TTCAGTGCTCAGTTGCTTTACATCTATATGGTTGTAGAATCAACGAGTGTTGTTCTGTCAACATGTGTCACGTTTCTCTGAGAATATATATTATTGGGGCTCGGGGCAGGATGGGGGGGGCGGATGCTCATCGCGTCCGGAATGACAAGCAGGGCGGAGCGAGGGAGGGGCAGGTGATTGAAAAGCTCCGAGTGTACTCGGTGCGGTTATTAAGATGGACTGCTCGGCTCGCCGGGCTGCTCCGCCTGTAGCGCAAGCGAGACACGACTCGTGTCCGCCTTCCGCCCCGAGGAGAGCGGCGGCAGGAAGTAGAGGAGGCAGAAGAGACTCCGGAGCAGGGGGGAGGGTGGCGTCCCGCCCGCTTGTGGTCCTCGGAGTGGCTCCGAGCCCTTGGCTCGGACCTCGACCACCCGGGGCGGGGCCGGGGCGGAGCCGGGGCGGAGCCGGGGCGGTGTGGGCGAGGCGCCTAAGTGGCAGATGTCACGCCACGCCACAGCGCCTCGGTGTCTCGCTGCCGGACTGCTCCTTGACCAACCTCAACGGCGCATGCAACGACGCAACCCCGCCAGCCAGACTCTGACGGGCTTAGCGCTTGACTTTGATAGGGGCTTCAGCCAAACAATTTCTCTCTTTTTCCCTATACCCCCGCTCCCTCTTCCTTTAAAGGCGGCCTCTATAGACCGACTTTAGCTTAGCATCTTTACTGCTCCCAGGGAGGGTGCTTCGTGTCGCGGTATAAACACTGCGGGGCTCGCCTCACGCCCTATCCGATCCAATAAACTCATCCCCCACCCCCCAAAAATAAAAAATAAAAAATACCCGCGACCCCAAGGTTGCAAATCGCTGCCCTATCGCCGCGCCGCCGTGACCCGAGCGTGACCCCACTCACTTCACTCCCCCCCCCCCCCGCTCAATTCTGGCACGCCGTCTGGCAGACCGGCGAGCCTTTGGCTTCCGTTGGTTGCCTTTGTTATTGAGCCCACAAACACCGCGGTCGGCGGTTCGGTAACCAAAAGTTATAGAGCGACCACCTCTCCGAACCGAGCAGGTCGGAAGGACGGGTGGACCCACACTATATATCGGCAGATCAACCCACAGAAAGGGAGGGAGGGAAGTAGAAAGGGAGGGAGGGAGGGGATTGGGCTAGTGTCATAGGGGTTGCACTGTGGTGAGAAGGGTGTGGTTAAGGAGGGGTGGGGATCGTTGTAGA
>NW_026268611.1:5319-8107 GCF_000697945.3 Frankliniella occidentalis | reverse complement strand
CCAGCTACCAGGCGCCTTGTGGGCATAGGCACGCCCGCCGGGCAGGTGTGCGCGCGTGCTGCCCAGCTACCAGGCGCCTTGTGGGTAGGCACGCCACCCGCCAGGCGCGAACATGCGTGTGCTGCGGCCGGCGCGCCTTGGGGGCTGGGCGGCATGCCAGGCGCCGCTGTTGCTGCTTGGGACTGGGCAGCAGCTATAGGTCGACCATCTGGAACTACTGGACCAATTCCAATCCGGCTACGGGTTGAACGGTCAGCAGGCTGGAGATGAGCTGCACGGCCTCTCTCTTTCTATAGGCGTGGTCCCCGGTGACTCCGGCGGCGCTCTCCAGTGCAGCCTGCGGTCACATGCCCTGCGCGGCCGGCACTGTCCACTCTGATGGCCGCGGCGGCGCACTGGAGCCGCTGGAGAAGGCAGATGCCGCATTGCTGGGGTCGGACAGGTCACTAATAACGGCAGGAGATAGGCGCCGTGTGTGCACTGCCACTGTGCGCAGTGTCCACCGCACTATATCTCTCTTCCCATCAGTCCAACTTCTCTCGTTCCTGCTGCCCGAGTCAAACATCATATGTGAGTGAGTGTGTTCGAGAGAGAGAGAGAGAGAGAGAGAGAGAGAGAGAGAGAGAGAAAGAGAGAGAAAGAGAGAGAGGCAGGGAGGGAGGGAGAGCAGCCCCGCGTGTATCATGTCGAGCCCCCCAGCGCGCAGCCGGCCCCTCGGCCCGCGTCGCCCTCGGGCTGGATCGCGTCCACTTAAGCCGCTGATCTGGCAAGCGGGCCCGCTGTTGCTGCTGGATTCGCTAACTAGAAGGCTTAGGCGGCGGCGGCTCGGGCGCAGGCAAGAGGCGGGCAAGCCGACCATTTTCTCCTTTCCTTTCTCCCTATACATTGCTCGTTGCTGAAAGTGATCCACGTGCTATTGGGTTCAACGTGTCATGGGCAGCGTGCCCGGCACGTACAATGTAAATGAGGCGGGCCCGGTGGCGCCGCGCGCCAAAGGGTTAATCAGACCAGCTGTACCGCTGCGATGCAAATCAAACGTGGACAGCAGGAGTGGCGAGCAGTTGACACACGGGGCGCACACTTTGCGACTCCTCCTTCTCCTCACCTCTGCTTCCTCCTTTATCTTATTGCGCCCGCTCCCATTCAGATGTTCCCATATCTGCCGGAGTGTGGAATGGCGCACCTCTGCTCTGCGGTGCTCCTCTCACTGCCTGCCTCCCCGGCGTCCTCACCCCTGCGGGTCGTGTTGCGTGAGTTGAGGGCGGCGCCGACTATTTCCTATCAACCCCGCGTTGAAAAGGAGTTAGTGCAGATGGGAGAAATGTCCCTGCCCATTTTTTTTGGCGTTGTCGGAAAGTTGACCGGAATTATACGAATGCAGCAACCGAGTATACGGTCATACACCACGTTTCCTTTCGTACATTGAGCTCAAAATGATCGGTTTCAAAGGTGTGACTTAGCTTCGCTTACCACCGTTGTTTTTCCACAGTATGTATAAACAATTTCATTCTCCATTTTCGCCACCCTTCGCGTACGTCAAATCACTGGTGAAAAGTTAAAAGGGCGTAAGTCCAATGCAAAGCAGTCCGTGGACTTACGCCCTTTTCAATTTTCACCTATGCAGAGGGAGGAGAAGTCTCGTATTTTCCTCGCGCTGTGTCGTTGCCTTTCGCCGAGGATTATCGCATGATTGATTCAGACCGTCGAGGATAATTGCATCATAATTACGGCAGCAGTCAGTCAGTCACTCGCTGCTGCTGCTGCCCTCGGGACCCCGGCGGTGTGACCCGCGGGCCGGCTAGGCTGCGGTCAGCGGGAGAGATGTGTGCAGGTCATCTCGCCATCCCCCGCCCCGCCCCGCCCCGCCGGTAGCCGCCGCACGTCCCTCGGCGCCCCTCACACCCGCATGCACGTGACCTTGAGCAGGGGCGTGCAGTGCACGTGCACGCGCGCGCGTGTCGGCCCGCGCCGGCGGGGAAAGTGAGGCACGACGCGGCGGCGTGTGGCGCTAAGGCAGGGGCGAGCTACTCACCTCCTCGCGGGCCGGTCCTCTCACCCACCAAGTCTCACGGGAGAGGCAAGAAAGCATGGGCGTTGCTGCTGCTGCTCATCTCGCAGACGGCGGCCTGCGATGTGGTCGTGAGGGAGGCGGTGACGGTGGCGGCCGCGGGGGTTAAGTTGTAGCCTGTGTGGTAGCGCGCTGTTGGTCGTACCATGGTGAGGAGTACACCTCCCTCCCTCCCTCCCTCCCGCACCAAATTCAAAATGTGACTCGATTCATTTGTCCCTTTTCCTCTCTCCGGGCCTGCCGGGAGCGGTGACGGCCGCCGCGCCCGCAGGCGCCACCTGCCGGGCAATTAAACAATCAGGCGAGTAACTGTAGCGCGCGGTCGGGCTAACAGGACTCGCGGGCGTAAGTGAGTGAGCGGGTAAGTTGGTTTGAGGAGCGGCCGGCCCGGTGGGCGGCGGACGTTGCCAAGGAGGCCGCGGAAACGTTAGCAGGGCGAGTTATCTGCGGTCACTTCTGACGAACCGGGGCCGCCTGTGGGCAGGCATGCCCGCCGGGTGTCTTCTGCTCATCCGCCAGGTGCCTTGTGGGTAGGCACGCCCGCCGGGCAGGTGTGCGCGCGTGCTGCCCGGCTACCAGGCGCCTTGTGGGCATAGGCACGCCTGCCGGGCAGGTGTGCGCGCGTGCTGCCCAGCTACCAGGCGCCTTGTGGGCATAGGCACGCCCGCCGGGCAGGTGTGCGCGCGTGCTGCCCAGCTACCAGGCGCCTTGTGGGTAGGC
>NW_026268611.1:3253-4518 GCF_000697945.3 Frankliniella occidentalis | reverse complement strand
CTCTGTCCATCTGCCTGTCCGTCTGTCTGTCCGCCTGTCCTCGCTGAGACGCCCGCGCGTCGTCGTGCCGTAAGTGCAATATCGAACAATGGGTCCAGTATATACGCTCACGGCAGCCGGTGTTGTGTTGCATGCGGTTATCATACTCCCCCCCCCCATCCCTTCCCCACCACCACCACCAGCCGCGGGGCAGATTCTAGGGCGTGGCCGCCGGAGGCGGTAGTGCAGCAGTCATGACTACTTGTCGGACTAACTAACTTGCTCGAGTGCGTCCGCCCGTCTGCATGTGCGTGTCTTTGTTAACGCCGCATCTTCCTTCCTCTATATTATTCTCTCGACCGTATCGTATTTATCGAGATTGTGTTATTAGGGATCATGCAGAAAGTACGTCCGTCATTCTTCACTACGGACCTGTCAAGTCAAGTTCAGCCTATGCACACTGTGAAAAGTACTCGTAATTTTACAGGAAATTTTCCAAGATGTGAGTCCGTAAAATTACAACTTGAAGTTGTAAAATTACAATCACCTCCTATCGACTTGGAATCAATCGAGGAGCAAAAATGGTCCGCCGTATAAATGTACAACATTATTTTGTAATTCGAAATCACAAGATATGTCGTAACTGTACGGGGAAATTTTTCACAGTGGCACAAGCTCTCTTATAGCGCCTAATGGGTAGGCAACATCTTGTCTGCAGTGCGTGCGTGTATTGCGTGGAGGCCTACCCGGAGTTTCGCAGGCGCCGACCTCTCGTAAACTCGTCTACTGCATCCAAGAAAAACGGACGTACTTTCTGGACGATCCCTTAGTGCTCAGTGCCATCTCTTGGGCCTTGTTCGACTAACCGTGGAATTTTCTAAGCGAAAACCACTTGGCCTTTGGCCATCTTAGCATTAAAGTTTGTTAAAAAAAACACACACACACAAAAAAACAACACAATACTTGGACATACATTTTTTGTGACCAAAAATTTCGTGCCTTGCTGCTGAACATGTCCTTTTCGCGCGAGACACACGCACGGTTCCCGCCGGCCGGACGCAGCACACCGCGGCGTGGACACGATCAGAAAGTCCTTTTATCCTCCGACATCCTTGCCCTGCCGCTTGCTGCTGAATGCGGAACTGCCGACTGAACGGTGCGCCCGTGTCCTGGGGCGTGGCGGGGCGTGGCGGCGGCGGGCGGGGTGTAGCAGGTGCGGTGGCGTGCGCCGTGCGTGGGCGGCCGGCCGGCCGGCCGGTGTGCTATTGCCCCCGGCGGGGCGGGCC
>NW_026268611.1:1043-2028 GCF_000697945.3 Frankliniella occidentalis | reverse complement strand
ACGATCGGGCCCATTCCCATTATGCTCGGGGGAGGTCGCACTGCACCCACTACATGCGTGTGGGAGAGGCGGGGTGCGGCCCCGCTTGCTCGAGCGCCGCCCGCGACCGGAAGAAGAAGAAGGCGGCAAAATCAAGAGTCATCGGATGAATGGAGCGCAAATTAAATTTGAAAGCAGCGCGGGGCGGGTATAGATATATCGCAGGGCGGCCCGGGTCCGAATTAGTGCTGGTGTCTTTGTGGAACTGCGAGGTTGTGAAGCGTCGTGTTTGGTCTGGTGGGTCATGACGATGAGATTGTGCAACGCTATGATTATTTCGCCGATGCCTTTCTCATCTCGTTGCTGCTCGTGTGTGTTGACGTTGCGTGCAGCATATGATGCGGGTCCCAAAGGCCGCGTGACCTTCTGACCCCACTCAGCAGCCCCACGGCCCAGCCGCGCCGCCGTCGCCATTTGAACGCCATCACGCTTGGCGCCTCTAGTGAGTGTCATTCGCGAGATGACGTGTCAGTGACGCGGTGCGTTAATGACGTGTTGAGCGGCTTATGTCACGCGTGCCTCTGTCCATCTGCCTGTCCGTCTGTCTGTCCGCCTGTCCTCGCTGAGACGCCCGCGCGTCGTCGTGCCGTAAGTGCAATATCGAACAATGGGTCCAGTATATACGCTCACGGCAGCCGGTGTTGTGTTGCATGCGGTTATCATACTTCCTCCTCGTACCTCATATTATTTTACCAATTAGAATCTAAGAATTATACTAACAAAACGCAACACACCTCTCAATTAAGGCAAAGTTTCTGTTTACTTCAAAGTGTGCCGAGCCGTTTTGTGTCTCAAGTAAGCTAAAGCTGCATGTCCCCACAAAAAAAGAAAAAAAAAACTGGAAAATAAAGTGAGGCTCTTTATGTTGCGCGCGTCTTGTTGAAGATTTCTGACGGTCTTGTCCACCCACTGATGACGTCCGCTGTGGAGGCAGGGAGGGAGGGAG
>NW_026268611.1:0-529 GCF_000697945.3 Frankliniella occidentalis | reverse complement strand
TTGGGGGTGGTTGGTCGGCGGCGAGATAAAAACGTTATTCCAAGCGGTTGCCTTGTGTGCACGATGAGCTCGCGGGCGACCTCGCCGAGTCTTCTCACGGCTTGGACCGGGCTGGTGCAGCGCTGTCATGCGCCTCCACCCCGCTGCTGGAGCCGCAGCGGCACGCCAAGAGCGAGGACCGTTTACAAAATAGCCTGCCGTGAGGTAAAGCCAGCGCCGGGGAGAAGAGAAGAGTTCACACAAAAACGAGCCTTGTACTAACATCATAAACCGGTACTGCCCTGCCCGCCTGCACTCCCTGGCACGGCACCCGTTAGCACCCCCTCTGCTCACCTGCACGCGTCAAGCGTGTGTTAGAGAAAGTCAAAGTGAGTGTGTGTAGTACTGTAGGCGAGCTGATAAACTACCCGCAGTGTCCCGCGCCCCCCAGTCTGCCCCCCCCCCATCCCTTCCCCACCACCACCACCAGCCGCGGGGCAGATTCTAGGGCGTGGCCGCCGGAGGCGGTAGTGCAGCAGTCATGACTACT
>NW_026268610.1:10694-15196 GCF_000697945.3 Frankliniella occidentalis | reverse complement strand
AATTTTTTCTGATTTATTTTTTGACTGGAGTATCTTTTGGGGGGGACGTCAGCGTGAGCCTATTCCAACTTGCTGCGCTCTGCGTCCACCTCGTCTCATCATTGACTCTAGTTCTAGTTGAAGGTGCTATTATATTCTACTTGTCGACCGCCGGCCCGGGAGTACAGTAGTGGTGCATTCTGCACAAGGCGAAACGGTGTGTGGTCGGTCCATCGAGCAAAGCAAACCAGTGTCGTACTACTGTACACGCACTGCACACCTCGCCCCGCCACACGCTACGCTACCCGCGCGCGTCGTCGCGGGCCCGCGTGGACGGTCGTGGACGCGCCGAGAGACGCGCAGTTTAAACGCGCCGCCTCGCGGGTCCTCCCCGGTGCAAACATGCACGGCCGGTCCGGTCCGGCCACGCCGAGCCACGCCCTGGCCCGCTGGTTGCGCAACGACTTTGCGCTCGACTAGCGCGGACCGCATTGTCGCACCCATTTCCTACGTTTTCTGAAGTCTCCTAGTTCTACAACTCGTGTGATAGATGAATAACTATTCGCTTTATAATACCATTTTCATTTTTGACCTTTCGGCCCACACGTTGCAGAGAGGGTAAAGGGGTAAAGTGCAACTACGGAGTGGTCCCCTAAGGGATCACCCAGAAAATACCTCCACGTCCGTCATTCGCCGTTACGAACGTGCTGGCTGCCAAGTTCTGCCCATGCAAGCTCTCATAGCGCCGGATGGGTAGGCAACATCTTGCCTGCAGTGCATGCGTGTACTGCGGGGTGGCCTACCACGACTCTCGCAGGCGCCGAGTTGCCCTCCTTACATTTTTGATCGTCATTTATTTTATTTTGGAGCGGTGGGGAGGGGGATTCTTGGCTAGTTTTTTTCTACTTTAGGTTAGCCAACCCTTCTCTCTCTCTGACAAATAGTTTCGCTCACTTACTCGGCTGCTACCGACCGCCGCTGCCGCCGGGCCTGTCTGTCTACTCGCATCTAGTTGTGGAATTCGAAAGGCGATGCTTGAGCAGCCCGTCGCGCGCTTTCTTCTGTCGCCAGCGAGAGGGGCAGGGGGCGCGGAGAGGAGGACGGGGTTATCCGCCGCCGCGGGGCACGGCAGCAGGAGAAGGCGCAGGGGGAAAAAATAAAGTAATGAAGCGCATCTCAAAAGGGAAAAATGGAAAGGGAAAAAAATGAAAGAAAGAAGGGACCGCACGGGACCGCTCGTCCATGGCTAGTCGAGCCCGTTGCTCGTTGAATGACGTTACCGATGCTTGGCATGCCAAGCGGACCACGCGGCCAGGCTAAATGCGTTACTGCTGAACGGAAACGGGAAAATGTGTGCCCCCTTTCAAAGTATTGACAGAGTGACTTGACTGCGGCGCGCCCAGCCCGTGGCCCGTGCGCTGCGCTGCGTCAAGTTCAGTGAATAACGGGCGATGGCGGGCGAGGTGCGGAGGCGTCAACTCGTCCAGGAAAAGAAAGAATAAGTCGACTCTACAGCTATTGAATTCGTTGCTGGTATTTGGACAGACAACCTAGGACGCTACTGGAACAGCGGAACAAATGCAGTAGTTATTTCAACAAAATATTTGTTGTGGTAGTCGAATATTGCCTGTGAGAGCTAATGTCCATCCTCGCGACACGGATGTATGTCAACTGAGGTAGGAAGAATAAAGCCCTTACAAACAATGTTTTTTTTTTACAATAGATCATTTGCAGTTGTTCCAGTCGCTTTATTACGTTGTCTCTTCAAATGCCACCAAATCAGTTTCACGTTAAAGTGTGAAAGCCAAGTATTTTTGTCTGAGTCCTTTCTTCCTGTGCCTCTTCCTGGGCTACACTAGTGCCCCCCCCCCTCGCTGCGTTGGATTGTACGGTAATCTCGCTTGGCCCGGCGGCGCGTATGGACGCCAGACGGCCTGGGAGACCGCGCCCTGGGCCGCGCCCGGCCGCGCCCCGCGCCTTGCAGTCCCGTTCCATCCGGGCCGTCCTCAGCTTTTGGTGGAGTCATCTCGTCACTTTGTGACCTCTACCAGCACACGTCAACGTACAGAGTTCATTCTGTTTCAGTTTATTTTCGGTACGCTCGTTCTCTATGGTTTCCGAACCTTATGTCTCACTGAGGCGTATGATGGCGATATGTTGCCACGGGCTGCGCACGCAACGTGTCACTGTTAAATAATAAAACGATTCGTCGTGCGAGTGAGGGGCGTGGTGGGGCGTGGCGGGGCGTGGCGTGGCGGGTCCGCGCCTCGCGGGAGGTGCGTGGCCGTTGACCCGCGACTGGACGTGACATGACGGCCGGGCTGCCGTCGCGGCCGCGGCCCGTGTTTGTAAACAGTCCCCCACCCCTCCGCCGAGCCGCGCCACCTGCAGCAGCAGCTACCACTTTCTTCTCTCGTATGGTGCCGTGGTGGTGGGGCGGAGCGCGGGGCGTGGCTGCGCGCGGCGAGGTGCAGGGGAGGCGAAAGGACGCGTCCCTTTTGGTGTGTCGGTGCATGACCCACCCGGGTGGGCGAGCACGCGCCCCTCGCCCCGCGTCATGTGCCGCGCTTCCCGCGTGCGGCCCGGCCCGGCCCGCCCGACTATTGGCAACACGTCACGCTGCCTCGCCTCGCCACGCCATGTCATTGTCTTGGCCCGCTGCCGCTGGCCTCGGCCCTGAGGAGGAGGAAGGGGCGGGGCGGGCGCCCTCTGGAGGTAAAGGGAATAGCAGCTCGTCGCACATTGCCGAGTGAAGAAACGCAAAGGGCACGGCGGTGCGCTGGCTCACCCAAACCGTTACCTCGTGTGATGGTACACGCACTGACATGCTTTTTTAGGCCGTCCCCAAGACTGTCTCTGCCAGAAGGCAAAGTCTCCCATCCCCCCTCCCTTCATAGCACAGGGCAGCTACTGGCGCGTGTTTTTGTATTTCCCCAAACGCCAACTTGTGTTCGAGATTTTCATTTTCAATGAAATAAACTTCAGCTTTTACTGACAAACGTAAACTCCGGCCGACCGAGGCGGCGGTCTCGTGCCTCTCTTCCTCGTGCTCCTTTGCGTGCGCGAGGCTGTGACGCGGACGTATCTGCGCGGATAATGGCGACCGCGCCCGACTGGGGCCTCTGCGGGCGCGGCTGGCTCCTCCCCGGCGGCCGGCACACATGGGCCAGGGACTGCGGACCTTGAGCTTGGCGGCGCGAACCTTCAAAGCCCCGGGCCTGCTCTACTGGCCGACAGAGCGCGAGGCGAGGCCCAGGTGATCCGTGGTGGTGGGCTGGGCTGCAGCCTAACGTGGGGCGATCCGAGTGAAATCGAATGTGGTCCTGGCCAGCTGCCTGCTGCTGCTGCCGCCGCCTGGACCACGGGCCCCGCGCTGTGCAGCGAAAGTTATCCTGCCCCATCCAACGTCTCGCGCCTGCCTAGCCCGGGCGGCCCCCGGAGTGAGTTGGAACCGCTCCCGCTCTTCACACTCTCTGGAGCCAGCCACACGTGTTTGCTATGTCGCCCCTAGTCGTTCCTCTCGAGTCGTCCTCGCGACTCACATAGGTCAGTATCAGCAGCAGAACACGGCCGGGCGGCCCCGGCGGCCCGAGGGTTCAACTTCGAGGGTCATGTGACGATACGTTCGCAAGGCCACATGGACTGAATCACCCGTAACTTTGGCGGGGTACGTCAGTCGAGGATGGCTTTTATCACCTCCATTGTCCTCCGCCGTCTGCTTGGGCGCGGCCTCATGGGACAGGGAGCACGGCGCCCGCAGACCCCGACCCCGCCTAAAATTTAAGTCGTCTATGCACCTCTGCTGCTGTGCTTCTTTAGTAACTCAAACTGTAACGCACTGAGGATTGAAAACAGGAACGAGTAGCCTGAGGGAACTGGCACCTTTTCACCTTCGCGTCAAAAATCAGCCTTTAGTTCGCCTGTCTCCACGCAACTGGATCGCCCAGCCTGAGCTGCCTGTCGCTGTCGTCGGGACTCGAGCGGTCCAGAACAGCGCGACACTTAGATGATGTGTCATCCTTTTCGTTATTTTTTTTTTCGCGGTCATGGTGGGCGTGTTGGGGAATGCGGGCATACCGCGCCCCGCCACCGCGCTCCACGTGTGTACCCCCCTCCACCCCCGCGACCTTGGCAGTTGGGAGCCGCGCCGTGATGCTGGGCCTGATGAATCAGATGGGCGCACTGGACCACGCCGTGCAGATGGGCTCGAGTATGGGTTCGCAGCGCGGCAGCGTTTTCTGACAGGGTCCGCCCTCCGGGGCAGGAGGAGGAGGAGGCCTTTTACGCCGTTTAGGCCGGGCCGGGGGGCCAGTGGCAGTGATATGCACGGGGGAGCGTCGTCTGCTTTTAACTAGTTTTAAGTGGTAGCGTGTGCCGTACCCGGGGGCGGGGCGGGGCGGGGCGGGGCGCCCGTGCGTGCAGCAGAGCCCATTCATGGCCCCCAGACGGGCCTCTTCCTCTCGCTGCAACTCGATCTGGACTTGAAATGCAGCGGTGGTTAGGCGGGGCGGGGCGTGGCGGGG
>NW_026268610.1:7551-10424 GCF_000697945.3 Frankliniella occidentalis | reverse complement strand
CCCCCCCCCTCCTCCAGTGCAGCAGCGTGACGCCAAGCGCGTACTTTTGTTTTGCCGCTGCAATGCCGCCGCGCCGCCTAGGCTGGACTGGACTGGCTAACCACTCCGGGGTCGGTCGATATCGCGGGTGTTTATTCTGCACCCCGCAGGCAGCGGGCCGCGGGCGGAGGGTGGAGCGGGGCGGGGCGGGGCTACAAACTAAACTACTATTTATTATTTGCCCCTCGTTGTCGCGCCACGCTCGAGCCGATCGGCCGGCGACGGTACTATTTCTGCTCGCGCCGCCCATAACCAAGGGCCCCGCGCTGCGGTCCGCTCGACTTGTCATTGTCCTTTCCTTCCACCCGAGCGGCGGCGGCGGCGGCGGCGCTCCTAGAGAGGGAGAAACTCCTCCCCTCGGTATGCCCGCTTAATGGATGCGACGTTCGGGGTAAAGTGATTGCCGCGGGGTTGGCAGCGCCGCCGCCGGCCGGCCCAGCGCCGCAATGGAGTAATTGTCTGGTTTATTTAATGCCGCGCCGCCCGCATGCCGCCCGGCCTACTTGTCGTCCTCCGGGCCGGCAAGAGAGCAGCAGGCATACGCCGCGCAGGAAGCAGCGGGACGGGCCGAAAGCAGCCGGAAATATCAAAGCAGAAGATGTAGCAGTCAGGTGATTCACTTTGAGGCGCGCGCGTGTAACTCATTGTACCGAGAAAGGCTGGCTTCTGAGGATGATCGGGCGCCCTAGCCGCTGCCGCCGCCGGCCCGCCGGCCCGCCGGCCCCTCGCCCGGTGTGACTGGACGAGCCCAGGTGATGGTAATGGTGATGATGGCTGATGGCGAGAGTCACCTGACGACACATGCCATGCCCATGCATATGCAAGCGGCGAGCAGTCGCGTGTCGCCTTTGCCTATACCCTGCAGCCTGGGGCCGGGGACCGGGCCGTACTGCAGGCGCGCGAGGAGGCCCTGAGGCTGGACAGGACGGGCCTCCGCCTCTGCTCTCTCTCGCGCGCCGCCTTAATTTCGTCGGTTCAATGTTTTGGGCGTGCCGCCGGCCCGGCCGCCACCGCTTCTATGTTCGCGTAGGTTTGCTCGGTCCGTTTTGTGTCCGTCCGTCCGCCCGCCCGTTCGCCCGTCCCGGTGCAACGCCCACACCCACTTTGGGCATAATGGAGTACTCGACACTGTTCCTGCCCCTTCCCCCTTGCCTTGCGCGCCCCATCAGCCGGGTGCCCTCTGAGCCCTTGGCTCTTGTAGCGCTGCTGCAGGCTCAACTGCAGGCATGCACTTGTCAGCGAGCACACCTCCGTACTGAGGCCACGGACTTCCCCCGAACTTCCCTGGTCCCTGATATGAAGCGTTAAGGTCTCCGACCAGATGCAGATGCGATACGACAGGTTCCAAACAAAGGGAACTAGACTTGAACAAGCTCCAACTCAAGTGCATTAACTTTTCAAACTCGATTGAATTTCTTATTCGTTGATTTTAACTTCGAAGTCAAAAATCATTGTGCTCTGACTAACGTTCATACAGTTGTAAACTTAAGTGAAACTTCTGTCTAGCTCACTTTCCTTTTTATTCTGATCCTACCACACTACCCCGCCGCGGGAAAGAAACGGTGTCGATGATTCTACTTATACACTAGTGAAGCAAATCAGCGTCATGTTTGAATGAAACGAAAGGAGTTCCACTCCTATGGAGGGATATGGAGGCCTTGCCTGGAGCTGCTCGCAGGGGGAGGGTTGCCGCGTTGTCGAAGGACGCCGTCTTGCTGCACTGGTCACTCCTCACTTGCACTGCTCGCGGTGGTCACGTCGCGTGTGGCGTTCGCGGTTCGGACGTTTCGTTTCGTGCGTCGCTCGGGAGGTCTGCTCGGCTGCGGCGTCGGTGCTCGACTGGCGTCCACAGCGACGCCCAGCCCACCGCCTGGGCGGATGGAGCGTGCCCCCCCCCCCCCACTACTACTACTACTACTTCTACTACAAGAGTACCACGGGCTGCTCACGCAAGGGGGAGGGGGCACAACCGAAGGTGACGCGGGGCGGAAAGGGGATACGAGGAAAATCACAGGGGGGATGATGCCTTCCGAACTGAGCGATGCCGTGCGAAGGAACACTCGCACGCTCCTATTCGAGAAGTCTTTGTATTATTTTAATTTTGAATCCGCGCGGCGTCGCGGTGGCGTGGCGTGGCGCGACGCTGCTCGCGGGGCAGCCCTGCCGCGGCATGGAGATGAGTTTAATGAGCGGCGCCCACGTCTCTGCGCGCCACAGGCGCCACCAGAGGGGTCATGACCCCGCGGGTCGACACGAAGCAAAGTAAAAACCCCTAGAATGCTCCAATCTCGCGCGTGTATTCTGCAATGAATGTATTAATTTCGCGTCGATTTGACGTTGTGTGGCCGTTTCCGTGTTTTTTTCCCGTGTGCGTCAGTTTCCACTTGTCACCGTGCCGTTGTGGCGCCTGCTGGTCGTTGGCGCCGCTGGTCCAACCAGGCCAGTGCAGCGGCCGCCCGCCACTCTCTCGCCGCTGCATCTCCTTTTGTTTTCGGGGGCGCGTTAACGCTTTGGTGGCGGCGCGTGCCCTGCCCGGTCCGCCGGGTCTCGCAGCTGCTCATTAGCTGTCATCGGCCGGCTGGGCTGGCCTGCCCCGAGCCGTGTCCCGGGGACCCTTTCCCCCTGGCTGTCCTGTCCCTCCGAGTTAAAGGGCACACGCTCCTTCTCACGCAATGCCGTGGGGTGGGGTCGGGCGGCCTCTATAGGGCTCGCGGCTCGCCGTCCTGGCCCGGCCGAGGGCCTGGCCCCCTGCTCGCTGACCACTATCAGCGCCGCCGACTCTCGGCCAGATCACTCTTGCGATAGGCGCGCTCGGTGCGGTGTGCAGGTTGGGG
>NW_026268610.1:2026-7501 GCF_000697945.3 Frankliniella occidentalis | reverse complement strand
GGGGGGGCGCTCTGCGACCAGCGCCGCGGCGCCTTCCAGGAGGGTGGTTGCGGCGGACGGAAACAAAGTCTAGCTTCTGTTCAAAAACTTTTCCCTACGGAATGGATCGTATTGTGGATGAATGGTTCCGAGTGTCTTCTCTCCCTCTCCCGCCGCGAGTGGTATCCGCTCTAAACAGAGCGACTAATGTGGTTAGCGCCCTGGACGCGGCTTGGCTTGGCGTGGCGAGGCGTGGCGTGGCGTGGCGTGGCCGGCTCGTTAGGGTTCTGCTGTTAGCATTTACACTTTGGCCCTTGCCGGGGCGGGCGGACAGTAGGGCAGCAAAAGCTTTTGCACTTCGGGCCTTTTCGGTAGGACCGTGGCTGGCCCGGGGGGGCCTCGTCGCCGTCTGTGCCCCGCCCGAGTTTCCCACGCTGGTTCCTCCAGTCACTCGCCCCCACTCCGAGGCCTTCGGGAAGCTCTAGGACGACCCCCCCCCCACAAAGGGAAATAACCGTATCTCCAGTTAGTGGTGCCCGGAGTGTGTCAGCTCGGGAGGTGCAGCCGGGGCCCGGCGCGCCCGGCGAGCAGCGTGAGCATGAAGTCGACCGTCATGAAGACGGCGTTGAGCGTGGCGAGCACGGCCTGCAGCGGCCAGGCGCACAGCGAGGCCGAGTGCGCCTCGTCCGGGCACGGCCAGGCGGTGAGCATGAGCGCCACCACCAGGTTGAGCACCACGCCGCCGCCCAGGAACAGCAGGTCCTGCAGCAGCGCCGCGCCGCGCACCAAACAGTTTTACTTGTTGATGGCATACTGTAACGTTACCGACCCGAGCAGGAAACTCTTCTCGCTCACCGTGAGGCGGGTGCTCCTGCGCGCCGCGTGGATGGTGATGGCCACCGTCCTGGTGAGCAGCAGACCGCCGAAGGCCATGCTGGTGTACCAGGCTGGGGCGGTCTCCCCCAGCAGCAGCAGTGCTCCCAGCCCGTCGCAGAACTGGGCCCCAGACCCACGCCGAACACAAACAGCACAATCATACATGGTTTCGAAAACCACATAAATGGAGTAACTACTGCCGACTGAGATCGGTGCTTTCGTCGTCCAAAAAGGGGCCAGCGGCTTATTTTTCGCGTTCTTCCTCGTTGACAAAGCTGTGCATGTACATGGTGGGCGGCCAGCGCCATCAGAGGGAATGCAGGCGTGCGGGTGGGCTTGCCTAGCGTCACCATGGCGCCTTATGGCTCCGGGCACATAGGCAACCCAACTCACCCGCTCGCTTGCATGCGGTCTTGAGCCCAACCGCTCCGGCGCTGGGCGCCTTTCCCGAATTTTAGACTTCTGCGCCCAGAGGAGCTTAATCCCGGAGATGACTATAATTGTGTGGTTGATCTAAACAACACTCACCTTGTGGACAACCAAGTTTTGAGTTTTGCTCTACTAGGGCTATACTAATACTGTGTGTGAGTGTGACAGAGATTTTCATTTTTCTATATGGATGTTCCTCTCGCCCCACCGTCCGACCGTCCGTGGCTATCTTCGGAATCAGTTTTAAATGGCTGAATCCTGGTTTGTTATCTGTGACATGTTTTGTTTAGTTTACTCACACACTCAGCAATTTTCAGTAGCAGCAGGGGGTCCGATGCGTCGCAGTACACCATTGTGGGACAGAGATTGCCATGGTTACCAGGAAGTGATCCGAATTGTTTATATGAATGTAGGAGAGGAAAGCAAACAAAAAAAATTCTTCGCATTTAATATAAAAAGACAATGTCGTGTATTTGACATTTTTTTGTATTCTATAAGAGTTGTCATATGCCTGACATGTATAATTTACATTGGACTCTATGTAAGAGTTGTTGTCATTTGCAGCTCTCGAGTCCTCAACGCTGTTTACACAGGGCTCTTTACTCGCTTACTGCGGCTGCTTGAACACGTCCGAAGCATAAATCATAATTATACGCCGATCATGTGTTCAATTTTACAGTGAAACGGCACCCCCAATGACGACATTGGTGGTCATACGGAAAGGTGCATGGTTGATCAATTGTCGGACTAAGCGTGCTAACTTAACACATTGTATGAGCGGGCACAACCAACGTGCTTCAAAAAATAACAATCACGTCGGCAATGTATATAAACAAATAAATAAATGGTCGTCGAGACAATCTTACGTATAACAATTAACCTACTGAGTTAACCTACCTTGTCTGGGTGTTTGAATGAAATAGTGATGAATATGGTTGGTCACAATGAATAGAAATGGAGGGAAATGAAAACCAAACAACTTCGTCCGGCTTAGAAAAGGCGCGCCGGAAAGACCGAAAATTGTCAATCTCCCGACTTGGTAACACGACACAATAGTTCCGTTTTCAGCTTAGCGGGCAGAACAGAGGCGTCCTCATTCGTAGAACGTTTCTTACTGTTAAAATCTTCCTGACAATTTTTCCGTCCATATTATGGCACTGCAGCAATTTTTCACATTATGAACATGACCTTCCTTATTTTTAACAAAAGTGGCGATCGTAAGATTTTAAGAACAACGTGTGTCAGCGCTATGGCGTAACATTGTTGCGGGCCAGCCTACCCTGGAGGCCTTGGCGCCTTTCGGATGGAGCGAGTAGGCAAACCCGCACACTGTCGTGTTGTAGCGCCCGGACACACGGTGACACAGCCATGTCGCTCTATATACTGCTCTGCCAGTTATCATTCTTACTCGCTAATCTGGAAAACGGTGATTTAGGAAATGGTGACTAATCGTCGTCGTTGGCGAAGTGGATGAAGGACAGCACGGTGTCGATGAGGTAGGCGGCTCCCTCGATGACGCAGAGCGCGCCCACGGCCAGCCCCACGGAGCGCTCGGGCACGTTGGTGGTGTAGTGCTGCTCCTTCATGTAGCCGCTCCAGTAGTGCAGCGCCGTGCCGCCCACCGAGATCCACATGATGGTCCCGACGAAGTTCATCATGATTTCCTGCGGGGCAGAAGGACGGGGGGGGGGTTAGTGAGGCTGCTTTTGAAAGAACCGGCTGCTGCGCTTGCCCTGCCCAGCCCGGGCCCTTCCCGCCGCCGCCTGGTGGACAGCGCAGGGCCGCTGAGGCTCTCTCGACTTCCGTTTCCGCCCCGCGCCGCCACTTTACTTTGTCGTTATGTAACAATAAGCAGAGCGTTGTCGCGGCGTGCAAGAACGTGCCGCTTTGTCCGTCCTTTCCCTCCCCCTCGCCGGGGCGCGGCGCGCGACGTGTGAACAGCGCGCGGAAATGCAAAGAGTGTCCGAGGAGGGAGGGAGCTCTACGAGCAGCTCTATGACAGGCGTGAAGTGGTCGCCCGCACCGCGGCGCACCGCGGCGCACCGCCGGGGCACGACCACCACGACTGGACGTGTTCCCAAGGCCGCGGCGTGGGAGGGAGGGGCACGAGGGTACTTAGACGTACACCAATTTTTCTGTTTTTCTTTTCGCAATTTTTCTAATTTTCTCTTAATTTTTCTATTTTTTTTCCAATCGATTTTCCCTCTATTTCTTTTCTAGTTTTTTGGAGGGTGTAACATCAGCGCAGGAAGAATTGAACCCTTTCTGCTTAGAATATGAAAGTCAGGGGGGTTCAATTGTTTCTGCGCTGATAGTACACTGTTTTTTTTTAGTGAAGTACCCTACAGGGGCAACCACTACTCTACTCACCACGAGGGACTGCTTGTGCTTAGTGTAGCCGAAGCAGTACGCCATGAGGCACACGGCCGTGTAGATGAAGAAGCCGACGAGCACGCCGCTCGCCACGATCTCGGCGTCGGGGCTCTTCTCCTCGTTGAGGTTCCACGTGCCGCCCACGCCGAGGAAGCCGCCCGCATACCCCGTCCGGTACAAGACGAGGATGATGAGGTTCACCACCTGCGCCAAAGGGACATCTCTTAATACCACACACCAAAACACACGCAATAAAACAATAACAAACTGGAAAGGAAGTCCTGGTGGGAGTTTATTTTTGACTGCATGAATGGGGGGCTCCGCGACAGGATGCGCCACTCGTTTCGATGCGCGCGGCCCGGCCCGCTATCAGTGATAAGGGCGAGGAATGCTCGGCGCGTCACCGCCTCCGCCTGGTGGGCATGGCCTGGGCCGGTACAGGTGCAGGCAGGCCGGGGGCGTTGGGGCCATCCCCGACCCCGCGGGTGCAGCCCCTCCCGGCGCGGTGCGTCACCTCCAGAGAGGGCGGCTCTCTGATGACTCAGGTGCTGTGCACCCCGCGCTGGTCAGGATGGTGGGCGAGATGGATGCAGTTAGCTTCACCCGGTCCCACTTCACTTCACTTAGAAACCGCGCAGGTCACCAAAGACCTCTGATGTTGGTGTTTTGATGGCGGCGAGTGTTGATCAGCCCCGCGAGCCCGCCGCGGCTCGAGCGGGCGCTGCAGCAGCGCCTGCCGCGTGGGCAACCACTCGCGCGCGCACGCCGCACATGTTGCCGCGGGGCGGGGCTCGCCTGGCCAACGCCCACCGGAGCAGGCGTCTTCTCTCTACCAAACGCACTTTGACGTGTGTTCTTGACGACGTCGCACAGAAGCGGGAGCACCACCAGGGTTTGCGTTGGACCTCTTGGGGTGGGCACCGCGAGGACGTTCCAGATCCGAGCAGAGTGACCCCGCACAGTGTTCAGTATGAAAACCCGCGGTGTGGAACAAGCCTGCAAGTGGTGGCGCGTGTACTCACCAGCTTGAATATCTTGAGCACGAGGGACGCGATGGAGGTGACGGTCACCATGGTGTCGGTTAGAGAGTTGCCCTGCTAGTCGGATAACCTCTGCTCGCGGTTTGCATCGGGGAAATGGGGCTTGAGCGCGTTTCCACGGTGAGCCTCGTGCACTTATCTCCCCGTATCGCGCTGCGAGGTGTTTACCTGCGCATCGCCCCGTCTCCCTCGCTCTCCCTCCCGCGGCTCTCGCCGTCTCTGTCCGCCGTCCAGCCCTTATCGCCGCTATCAGCGCCCTAATCAGGACGCAACACGCGTGCCTGGGCGTGCCCAAAGGCGTGCCCAAAGGCGTGCCCGGCCAGGTGACGGTGCTCGGGGCCCGGCTCCCCGAGTGTGACCTCATGATCATGTTCACGGAAACGGATTGGCGGCCGGAAGAAACCCGTCGCCGTTCGTCAGCCGGGGCGCGCTTCTGTTTCTTTTGACGAACAAGATGATGGACTGTTTGGAGCCAAGCGCGTTGTCGCTGTTGCACAAAAACGAAAACATAAATACCGCAAAGAAATATAAGAGCGTCAATGCATTGAGTGTCGTCCGTGAGCGACACTGTATTATCGTCTGGGCATTCTGAACGCTCTGGCGGGTGCGTGCGTCACCCTGTTGCATGTCTGTCGCAACCGACCGAGCAGCCACCTCCGCTCGCCGCCTGGCGGCTCGGGGTGGGCCGCCCGCCTCGGCCCGGTGCCGTCGTGTTGCCTACCTGGGGTCCGCAGGGGCTCTCTTCTCTGGAGGCTCAGCGTAGGCCGCCCGCCTCGGC
>NW_026268610.1:0-1891 GCF_000697945.3 Frankliniella occidentalis | reverse complement strand
GTCCGCAGGGGCTCTCTTCTCTGGAGGCTCAGCGTAGGCCGCCCGCCTCGGCCCGGTGCCGTCGGGCTGCCTACCTGGGGTCCGCAGGGGCTCTCCTCTCTCTGGAGGCGAGGGGGGAAGCGTGCGTGCGTTGTGGCAGGGAGGTGACGGTGTTCTTGTCGTTTCAGACGGTGGGGCTGGACATCAGTGATGAGCAGGTGGCCGAGATGGAGCGCCACTGGTACGACGTGGACCTGCAGGCGGCCGCCAAGGAGGAGGCGCTGACCAGGCACGACGTGATGGCGCACGTGCACGTGTTCGCCCAGCAGTGCCCCGCGGCCGCGCCCATCATCCACCTGGGCGCCACGTCGTGCTACGTGGGCGACAACACGGACCTGATCGTGCTCCGTGACGGCCTGGACCTGCTGCTGCCGCGCCTCGTGCTGTGCATCGAGCGCCTCGCGGACTTCGCGGCGCGCCACAAGGCGCTGCCCACCCTGGGCTTCACGCACCTGCAGTGAGTACGATTGGCGGGAGATGGTGGCGGCTGGCAGCAGCTCGCGGGAGCTACGGCCGGGCCAACCCCTGGAGCTAACTCGACGGCGCCCTGGTTGGTTGCAGGCCGGCCCAGCTCACCACCGTGGGCAAGCGCGCCTGCCTGTGGCTGCAGGACCTGCTCATGGACGAGCGCGCGCTGAGGCGAGTTCGCGGCGACCTTCGCTTCCGAGGGGTCAAGGGCACGACGGGGACGCAGGCCTCGTTCATGGCGCTGTTCAACGGCGACGGCGCCAAAGTGAAGCAGCTGGACCGCCTGGTAACCGAGATGGCGGGCTTCGCCAGCAGCTTCACCATCAGCGGCCAGACTTACAGCCGCAAAGTGGACGTGGAGGTGGTGAACGTCCTGGCCTCCCTGGGTGCTACGATACACAAGGTGAGTCAGATGTCACCCTTCCCCCCTCCTACCCCCGCCGCGTCCCCCGCGCTATCGTTCCCCGTTCTCCGCTTGCAGCTCTGCTCCGACATCCGATTGCTGGCCAACATGAAGGAGCTGGAGGAGCCGTTCGAGAAGACCCAGATCGGGTCGTCGGCCATGGCGTACAAGCGCAACCCCATGCGCTCGGAGCGCTGCTGTTCCATCGCTAGGTTCCTCATGACGCTGCCGGCCAACACCCTGCAGACCGCCGCCACCCAGTGGCTGGAGCGCACCCTGGACGACAGCGCGAACCGGTAAGCAAGCAGCAGCAAGGTGACCCGAGACCGAGACCCGCTCTCCCAGGCAGCGCTTTGAACCCCACCCCCTGTGTCTGTGTCCCTCCAGACGCATCACGCTGTCCGAGGCCTTCCTCGCGGCGGACTGCGTGCTGCTCACGCTGCAGAACGTCGTGGAGGGCCTGGTGGTGTACCCCAAGGTGATAGAGCGCCACATCCGCGCCGAGCTGCCCTTCATGAGCACCGAGAACATCATCATGGCCATGGTCCAGGCGGGCGGCGACCGGCAGGTGTGCCACGAGAAGATCCGCGTGCTGTCGCACGAGGCCGGCGCGCAGGTGAAGCAGCTCGGCCTGGACAACGACCTGATCGCTCGGGTGCGCGCCGACCCCTACTTCGCGCCCATTATGGGGCAGCTGGAGGCGCTCCTCGACCCCACCACCTTCACCGGCAGGGCGCCCGACCAGGTGAGTGTGGCGGTGGCGGGGACGGTGAGGCCCACGAGGGCAGCGGGCTGCACCTGAGCACCGTGTACAACTAGTGCTTGCTGCGCAGGTTACGGAGTTCATCGCGGAGGAGGTGATGCCCGTCGTCGATAGCTACAAGAAAGAGGGGAAGCTCAACCTCAACTCGGCCGAGCTCAAGATCTAACCCGAACGCTTTTAAATGTGCCATACAAAAAAAAATCCGTGTCGTTGATTTT
>NW_026268609.1:11571-12245 GCF_000697945.3 Frankliniella occidentalis | reverse complement strand
GGGGTCAGGCATCGAAGGGCAAGGCTCAGAATCGTTTGACCCGGTGGCGGGCCGCGGTGGCCGGACCAGCCGGCAGGGACCAGTGATTCCGTGACATGTGGCGGTTGATCTGCCGGCGGTGATGCGAGGGCCGCCGCGGTGAGGCCGCCGGGGCGGCGGGGCGAGGCTGACATGGACGGGCGGGGCGCCCTGGGCTTACACGACCTTGGCCCGCGGCCTCCCGGGGGCGCGCCCTAGCGTGTGCCGACTGTCGCCGTGGCTGGTATCGGCGGCGTGCCGGTGGGTCAGCCCGCGGCACGCACCCCTCACGCCTCACGCACATGGCGGCCGCCGAGGCCACTGCGGGCCTCACCGCGGCCCGGGTGCTCTTCACCGGCGATGAACGGCCTCTCGTTAGGATGCGCGATAGACGCACCTTATCTGCCCTGCCGGGGCTCCGCCGCGCCTGCTCGGGGGACTCCTCTTCCCCTTCCTTTCCTCTTCACCACCGCTCGAGGGGCTACCGGTCAGACACGCGAGGTGTTACCGCGCCGCTTTGCGTGCGGGCCTCACCCTTCCTTCACTTAATGTCTCTACTTCTCACCGCCCCACCCCACCCCACGCCGCGCCCCGACGCCTTTGCGATCGGGACGGCAAAACAAGGGGAGGTCACGGGGTGTAAGTGAGTAGGCATG
>NW_026268609.1:5517-6531 GCF_000697945.3 Frankliniella occidentalis | reverse complement strand
GGGGGGCGATCGCCCCCCCTGTGGCCCCTAGATAACCGCCTGAAAGGTAGGCAATTTGAGCCACAAAACCCCTGAATGTAGTCAACTTACGCTACACCGCCCCCCCTGTCGGCCGCCCCTTACTACGCCCCTGACCGGCGGATGGTTTCATGCAAACCCGCAACACTGAAAATGATCAAGAAGCAATAACCTGTACATATTTCGTACATGTTGTTACAAGAAATGTTGTTAGCTTTCTAGAATAATATTTTTCACATTAGATACAACCGGCACACGCCAAGAGCCACGCACTATTACGATGTGCATGTCGAGATGTGTAGTCGTACCTGCGCGACACACACCAAACATACCCTGAATACACTCCGTTTTCTACGGCGTTTCAACAACCGACTTTCAGCAGCAAAGCAAAGAACTGTGTCGGGCGCCTACTGTTTAGGCTGCCGGGTGAGCGCCGCTGCGCAAAGTTGCCTACCTCTGCGGCGCTCCCCGGTGCGATGAGCTCTGGGCCGCGGAGCGGGGGAGAGGGGGGGCACACACACTGAGGTGGCTGCCGCGCATCGCATTGTGATAGAGCGGGGGCGGGGCTCGGCGGCTCGGCCGAGGGCGCTGCTCGCGCTGTTCCCAGAGGGAGAGCCCCTGTGTGCTGCGCCCTCAGAGACCGGGCGCCCTCGCCCCACTTCGCCCCGCCACGCCCCGCCACGCCCTGCAGACGCCGTTGTTATCGCATGAATCGTGTGGGTATACGGGCCACACGTGCTTCCCGCTGTGCAGCTGGTGCGGTGGGCGCGCTGTGTGCCGTGAGGTTGTGGGGCTGGGCGGGACAGCAGCAGCAGCAGGGCGGCATTCACGCTGCTAAATGTCGGTTAATTCCACGCGCGTGCGCCCGGCGCCCAAACAAATATCTCCAGGGTCTTTTGTTCGGCCGCTCCCCCGCGCCAGGCCACGCTGCGCCTCCGCCCGTAGCGAAGGGCTCTTCTTGGCCTTCCTTCTCCATCACCATCATCATCATCATCA
>NW_026268609.1:2757-3302 GCF_000697945.3 Frankliniella occidentalis | reverse complement strand
GGGGGGGGAGGTTGTGGTTTGAAACATACAATCCTCTCGCACTTTGGGGTTGGCCGGTCGGGCAAGGCTGGCCATCACGGTGGGCAAGCAGCAAAGCATTAGCTTGTGTGGAGCGAGTGGGAGAGTCAGAACGAAATGGGAGTGAAGCAAAAGGGAGATAGAGAAGAAGGAGGTGGGGCTCTTGCAATCGGCCACGTCGGCGTCGTTGCAGACATTTCCCCGCAGTCACCATAAGCAGCGTTCCGACATGGTGGTATGCTGCCCTTATGTTTTAAGTATTTTTCACCCTCTTTTTTTTTGTCAAATGGCGCAGTCCAGGTCAAGTTGACAGTCGATGAAATGTGGGCGCTCCATTTTTAGCAGTGTGAGCCCCTTTCTTTGTGCTGTTCCAGCTTAGCGCGGAGATCAAGGACGTTTGCTTTCCCCTCTCCTGACCGCCCACCCCCCTCCACACTCTCTCTCTCTTGCTGTCTCTTCCTCTTGCTCTCTCTGTCCCTTGCCCCCCCCCCCTCATTCACAATCTCCCCGCCTGCACGCTAGAGCGC
>NW_026268609.1:0-1159 GCF_000697945.3 Frankliniella occidentalis | reverse complement strand
CCTGCCCCCTGCTCCTCCTCCTCCCCCTCTTCCCACCCCCCTTTGCTCTTGCCCCGAGTCCTTTGGCCCGGCGAGTCACATTAGCGCTTTTACATCCGCCCCTGACCAATATCCGGCCAGTCGGTCGGCGGCTCCGCTCCACTCCTCCCCCCCTCCTCCTCCTACCCCGTCTCCCCAGGAGAGCTCCAGCCCTTCAGCTCTGTCGGAAAGCTCAGCTCCTGCCCCCTCCGCGACCACCGCCGGTGCGCTCACCACCCTCTCCCCCTCTCTTAGCACTCTAGACTAAATTTAAAACGACTGCCGTAAATGTGAAATGACTTTTTCAACGTCATGCCAGTCTGTTGTTATTTTATCATCCTTGCTGAGTATCTGCAGCCAGTTTCCCATACCACGACGCTGCGCTGTGTGCTCGCGGGTACGTATAACACGACATGGGCTTTGCCTTGTTCGCTGCATCCGTCTCCTCTACCCCTTCCCGCGCTCTCCCTCCGCCCTCGCGCTCACCTTGTATAGGGCAGCATGTTGGCGCTCGCGGCGCCGGGGAGGACTCGATATCTCGTGCAATCGCCCCCCTTCCCCCTCTCTTTCTCCCTGGAGTATAGGGGTGGAAGGGCTACCCGGGCCCGAGTAGTGTTGTGCTTTCGCTGCTGATGCTGTTGTGAGCAGCGTAGCGTGGGGCGGAGCAGAGAGGGGGTAGGGGGCTGCATGCTAGCGGAGAGGGCAGCGCCCGGCTGAACCGATATACACTCGCTGAAGGGGCGGGGCGAGGCACGCCGGCCGGACGTACTTCTTTTAGAAGTGGCGGTGGATGCCCGCGCCCCAGCCGGGCCCGGGCCGCCCTCTTGGTTATCCCATCCCGTATCGGTCACGCAGAGGGCGGCGGCAGGGGTGGCAAGCAGGCTCTGCTGCTGGGAGGATGTCGGAGTGTCGAGGAGGGGTGGGGCGAGGAGGAGGAGCAGGCCCAGCGCATATCAAATGGACGGGGCTTGTTACTCCCCTCGCCTCGCCTCCCCTCTTCCCGCGCTCTGCACTTCTCAATAAACACGCGCGCTCCCTAACTCTCCTCACCCTCCTCTCTCTCCCTCTCGGCGCTGCAGTGTGTTCTATCGCATTTGCATAACGTCACCCACACCTCCCCTCTCTCTTCCTCTGCCCCCCC
>NW_026268608.1:9159-9554 GCF_000697945.3 Frankliniella occidentalis | reverse complement strand
GCAGGACAGGCGGGGGAGGGACAAGGCTTTGGGGAGAGTGAGCCCGGGCCCGGGCTCTCGGGCTCGGCCGGAGCGGCGAGGACGGCGTCGCCGACATATTGGCACCGGGGAGGGGGGGGGGGGGGGGACCCTCTCCATCACTGCCGTCCCACGCACGGCGGTCTTGTCTACGGCAGAGAGGCCCTGCCGCCCGACCCGGGGACCGCCGGGGACGAGGTGGCCACTTTTATTGCACGTCTCAATCGCGCAAGACTCGGATTCAGGGCAGGGCGGGGCGGGGTAGGGTGGGGTGGTACGGGGTGGGGTTGGAGAGGAACGCGCCCGCTGTGCGTTCATAACTCTACTCAAGTCCTCCTCTCCCCCCCCCCCTCCCTTCCTCCCCATGCACCCCACCC
>NW_026268608.1:3846-5079 GCF_000697945.3 Frankliniella occidentalis | reverse complement strand
GCGAGGCACATTGGGAGGGGTCCTCGGTAGGCCCTGGCCCTGTGGCAGACCCCGCGCCCGCAGATAAATCAGACTGGTGTAGAATATCGAGGGAAAGGGAAGGAGTGACACATGAAACATGCATGGTTCGGCTCTGCGGAGTGGGGGAGAGGGGGAAGGGCTGCCTTGCTGGCTCCTGGCTTGAGAAGACGGGGGCCGGCTACGCCCCGCCACGCCCCCCAAAACATGAATAACACTTTGATTCTCCCGCCATTACCCCCGCGCGGGCCACTCACAAGGACGCCATGAGGGACGCGCGCCGGACAAAGTCAAGACGGTCGACGGCACGTGTTCAAATCTAGGTTGCTTCAAATTATTATTTAGTTTTAAAAACGAAGGATGATGTTCATCAATAAACGTTATTCGGCAATCTTCATCAAAACTGGAATCCTTAACATCAAAACAGGGCAACTTTTACCTTTGGGTAGAGACAGCCAAAGGGGGCTATCTGAAAACACTTATACTGGAGGAGCGGGAGAAGAGTACGGATTTGAACGTAAACTTTTCAAAAATGTCCATAAAACTTTGCAGGTAGAGACTAACTCATTATTTCCCTAGTCTGCTGACGCAGTTAGCTCAGTCCATCACAATCACG
Source organism: Frankliniella occidentalis (assembly GCF_000697945.3). NCBI lineage: Eukaryota > Metazoa > Arthropoda > Insecta > Thysanoptera > Thripidae > Frankliniella > Frankliniella occidentalis. The sequence goes on along the minus strand of NW_026268608.1, from coordinate 4,445 downwards.
TCTTCCTCTATCAAAAGACCTGGACGACCTCTGGGCGACCTCCACTTCCTGAGCGGACCAAAGCGTTATTGCTACGGTGGTTGTGGTTGTGGTCACCCTATTATCGTTCAGCTCACCTCAACCAGTGCCGCTTGGTGATCATGGTGTGACTGCAGATGGCGTCGTACTGGTCGGCGGTCCACACGATCAGGATGATGTAGAAGGCGGTCTGCGTGTCGTTGAAGAATTCGGACATGATGGCCTCCATGCCTGCAACAAACAACATCAACCAAAGAAGACTGTTTAGAAAAGGGCGAAAAAAAACACGGAGAAGGGCAAAAAAAACACGCAATGAGGAGAAGGGCGCTGGCCTCTGGGCCGGGCCGATTAGGGAAATGGTGGCTACAAAGAGGGAGAGGAGGAAGGAGACGAGATGGGACAGTGGCGCCACGCCGCGCCACGCCACGCCGCGCCACGCCACGCCGAGCCACGCCACGCCAGGCCGGAGGCCACGGCGATTAGCAGGCCTGCTGGCCGGAGCCGGGGCAGGACAACAGGGTCATGATTCCTGACCCGGGCCCTCCCCTCCCCTTCATTCCCTGATTAGTCGCTTCAGGCCG
>NW_026268608.1:1353-3121 GCF_000697945.3 Frankliniella occidentalis | reverse complement strand
CAACGGGGAAGGGTCTCCACTATCGCCGCCGCAAAAACATCCCCCCTTTCATCCCTTTCTGCTTTTTTCTTTCCCTTCAGACGAAATTCAGAATTTGCGTGGCGGAGACTCGGAGACTCTCTAGCCTTAAGTATGGGGGTGATTAGGGATCGTCGGCCAAATGACCGGTCCACCGCGCCACGCCATGCCAGAGGCAAGCGGGAGCGAGCGGGAGGGCCTTCTGTTCGGGCTGCAACGGAGACTAAACAACGCGGGGCGCGGGGCGCGGGCGAGGCGCGGCTGTACGGGGCCAGGCCGCTGCCAGGCGTGCGGGAGACAGACGCAGGTGCACGCGCTATGCGTATTCATGCGCGCCCCTATCGTCCTATGTGCTTTACAAATCCCCGCCCCGCTCCCCGCCCTGTGCTTCCTTCCCCCGGCCCTTGAGTCGATCGGGAGGGAAAGCCGCAAGCCTCGCCTCGCATCGCCCTGGTGGGTGTTCCTGGTGGTGTTCCTGGCGGTGTTCCTGGTGGTGGTCCTTGTGGTGGTCCTGGTGGTGTTCCTGGTGGTGTTCCTGGTGGTGTTCCTGGTGGTGTTCCTGGTGGTGTTCCTGGCGGTGTTTCTGGTGGTGTCCCTTATTGTGGTGATCCTGGTGGTGTTCCTCGCGGTGTTCCTGGTGGTGGTCCTTGTGGTGTTCGTGGTGGTGTTTCTGGTGGTGTTCCTGGTGGTGTGAGTGCCACGCCCTTGCTCGCCTCCTGTGTTTCCTTCCCCCGGCCCTTGAGTCGATCGGGAGGGAATGCCGCAGCTGTTCCGCCAGCCTCGCCTCGCATCGCCCCCGACTCCGCCGCCGACGCGTTCCCTTCTCCGCCCTTTACTGCGTCCGAGAGGTTTCCCGTGGCCACCGTAAGGCTTCATTTGATTGAGTGAAAAGGAGAAGGGGGAGCAAAAGGGGGGAAAGGGGGGTGGTGGTATGGACCAACCGCGGCATGGAGGAGGAGAGGGGGAAGAATTCGAGACGAAATGTGGCATTACAATACACGCGATAGAATTTCGGTTCCGCCACACCCAAAACACCATTTCGTTGAAATAAAAAACAAACTAGGAAACGTTTTACTTGTTTCAAGTTAGTTTCCTTTTCTTTCAAGGTGAAAAATACAATGAGAACCCCATGAAACAGAGCAAATAACTTCATTGAAATGGGGAAAATCTGATGTTAACTTGTACAATATTTTTAAAAATCAACTAAAATGGACAAGATTGTGGGCACTTTAACAATCATTTGCGATTTTTTGGAGTGCACGAATAGAAAAAATAATAAATGCACTTTCAAAAAAACAAAAATGGACTCGTGTAGAATTTTAAATGTAACATAGGCTGTGCCTGGTGGAGCACACCTTTATACTTACCGACGAGGGCGAGGATGACGGTGAGCAGGGGCGCCGCAGGGAAGGTGGCCGTCACATTGAACTCGAACATCTGCAGGAGCTCGACTGTAAAACGGATCAAGCGAGAGAAAACGTGATGAGAAAGAGGCGACAAATAAAGAAAAAAACGCCTCGCGTTTCTCAGCCGACAGACTGGGGTCCACACGAGAGGTTTATAATACTACCGTCCCCACCAAAAGAAAAACTCAAAGTAGGCGGCATAAAGCAGGCTATGGCCACAGCAGAATCCGGCAGAACCGCTCCCGCTCAACGGACACACGGGAGATAACAGGTCCCCTCCACACACGCGCGCAGCTGTTGCGTCCCAGGGGCGGTACTGCCACAGAGGAGTACGGATTTCTTGT
>NW_026268608.1:0-670 GCF_000697945.3 Frankliniella occidentalis | reverse complement strand
CTACGCTTGCCGCCGTGGCTTTATCGAGGGGAGGGGGAGGGGGGAAGGGCGGCTAGGCAGAGAGCGCGCGCCGCGCGGTTTCTAGCTGTGTATCTCCATTAGGATCGTCCATAAATTATGTTGGGTCCGTTCCTCAAAGATTCGTCGGGCCAAAACGGGGGAGGGGGGAGGGGGGCACCCCGCTGGAAGGGCGCGCAAGAAGAGCCCCGCGCCGCCGCCACCGCCGCCGCCCGCCGCGTGCGTCGCACTGAATTCTTGCCTAATTTCCTAAGTGTGCCGGAGCTAAGTCCCCTTACGGCCCCCACAACCCTAACGGCGGCCTCCTCCCCCTCCCCCTCCTCCTCTTCCAGGGCCAGAGCCAGAGAGCCCGGACGTGACAGAGGCCCTCTCTGGCCGGGCCGGGCCGGGGGTCCCCGACGACCACCGCCGTTGCCGCCCCCGCGACGCCGCCGCCACCAGGGGCGCCAACAGGCGACGCCAAATTGGGCCGCTCAGCTTTTAATCCACGCGGACGAGGCGCGATGGGGCCGATATCGCCGTAATGGAAAAGGCGCCGTGTTGTGACTGACTGAGAAATTGAGCCGGAAAAGGGACAATTAGTCCCTGAATGACGGGCCGTCATGAGCCGAGCGAACGCGGCGCCGTGGAGGGCGGCGAGGGGCTGCGGGGG
>NW_026268607.1:16035-16517 GCF_000697945.3 Frankliniella occidentalis | reverse complement strand
ATTTGAACACGAAACCTCCTCGGGACTGAAGTTGGGGAAAGATGCCTCTGCCTTAGCAGGCGAGCAGTCCTCTCGGCGGAGGCCAGGGCTTCCACGGGGAGAGCTCCCCAACGCATGGCGGGAGGGCGGAGGAGAAAAACATAGAAAATTATTGCAGTAAGTACAAGTAGTGGGGATAAGGGGAGATAAGGCCGAGATACGCAGGCAAGGCCCCAAAAATGGCAAGAGCGGCGCAAGGAAGGAGAACGAGGAAGGGGGAGGGGGGAGCCGGGTCCGCTCAGCAGTTCGCTGACGTCCCCGGAAACGGAAAAGAGGAAGGGGCCAAAAAAATGCGTTGCGCCCCTTCTAATGACTGCTAGCGAGGGGGGGGGGGGGGGGGACGGGCCATTGACCAGGCACATCAACATAACAAAGTTGCACGCCTAATATCCCGGCGACATGTCGTCGACGGCTCGGGTTGCACGGCGAGTGCGGAGTGCGGG
>NW_026268607.1:9882-10205 GCF_000697945.3 Frankliniella occidentalis | reverse complement strand
GTCACCTTCTTGAAGCTGTCGGTCAGCGGCAGCGACAAGGGCAGGCGATGCATTAGTGCAGTAGTTAGGACGTTGCGTGTTTCCAGTGTCAATGGAGCTGGCTCTTCTGTGTTAGGTGTACCGGGTGTACCATTACGACGACGCGAATTATCGTCATCTTCGGATGAATCGGTATCGGATTCGGAATAAGATGAATCGAGTGGTGGTGTCGTTTTGTTTTCGCGCCAGCCCGTCACCTTGCAATGGACCATGGACGGACGGCGCGACACGTAACTCACCAACGTTAGAGACACTGAGTCCTTGTCGTGTGATGTAGGACTTTT
>NW_026268607.1:5416-6302 GCF_000697945.3 Frankliniella occidentalis | reverse complement strand
TGGGACGAATAAAATATGATCCGGTGAAATTGTTTCTGGATCGTGCTCGGTCGGGGCTGCGGCTGCGCTCCGCAAGGCCGCGGCGTCCGCGTCCGCTGCGGCGGCGGCGTGGCTCAGCTCGGAAGAGCTGCCGCTCGGGTTTTAGTCGTAGAATCGCACACGCACGGTTTGCGGCCAGTGCGCGAGCCGCCATCGCTTGTTCGACAGTTCGACTCACTTCAAAGTGGCTATGTGGAAAGCAATAAGACAAAGAGTTCGTCCCTTTCCCATTCGAGTCTCTGGATCCAGACTAGCGTTGTCAGCTGAAGCAGTGTTACCCACTCCTCACACCTGTAACTGATCCCTACTTCCGTGAGAGGCGCGACCCCCGGTGCCAAAATAAAACACAGAAACCGGCACGCCCGGCCGCCCGCCCCTATCAGACCGGGCCGCGAGCGCACGCGGGGCCATGAAGTTCATCTCGTGTTGACAGCGCGGGGGAGAGTATGCACCGGCACCGCCCAGGGCACAGAGGGCGCGGCGGGGACGCACCTGCCGGCGCCACCTTTTCTTGTTCCCTGCATTCTTCTGCATTTCAGCTTTACCGGAATGCTTTATACCTGACGCTCGGTTTTTAGCGGACAACCCTGAAGGTTGGAAGGCCGGACGTGTTAGGTATGAGAAAAGTATGGTAGTAGCATTTATAGGGAAATCCCACAAGGAGCTCGTTAGTAAATAAATAAATAGGGGAAGGCGTGAGAGACAGTGAGGTGTAAAAGAAGTTTCGCAAAAGGGTGGTTCAGTTTGTTGATTTAAGACACAGTCTCTTACACTTAGTATGGCTCTCTCCCTTACCTCTTGGAATGCTTAACCTAAGTACCCTGCCCGGTCGTGCAGCGCTGCCACC
>NW_026268607.1:0-373 GCF_000697945.3 Frankliniella occidentalis | reverse complement strand
CGTTAATTAATTTAACAGTTAAAAAGTGGCTTCACGCACTCGAGGATCTGCGCGCCGTATGACAAGTGGTGTCGCGCTTCATAATGCTGAGGAAACGGTGAGAGCATCGTGACAAGCGCATGTCGGGTAGGCAGGAATAGCCTAGTGTTTCCATCGTAGCTCTCTCCACCGTAGATTATCGAGTGAAATGTAACGATTTTATTTTCGTCGTAAAATATATGAGCTGATAAAGTAATGAGCCGTAAACATTAAACATCCCAGTTCCCAGAAATAACTGGCTAGAAATAATTAAGGGTCCAATAGTCTTTGCGGATGCTGCGAATAACGGCGTAACCTGATTCCGCGAAACGCATTCCGAAGGGAGCCGTTATGA
>NW_026268606.1:10696-14983 GCF_000697945.3 Frankliniella occidentalis | reverse complement strand
ACCCCCTCCTCTCTTTGACGGTGGAGGCAAATTTAATTAGCCGCGCGCAGTCTGATTGTGTCTCGCTCGCTCGCACCAGGTCACGCAGTACGCAATGTGGTTGTCTCGCTCGCTCGCTCGCACACGGCCGCGCCGTGTGGTTGTCTCGCTCGCTCGCACACGACGACCGCGTGGTTCGAACCCCACTACCGTCCTATCAGCGCGGGGTTGAATTGCCCGGCCTCCCCTTCCCCATCCCCAGGGCCGGGCCGGGCGGGGCCGGGGCCGGGGGTGGCGCGCGCGAGGCCGAGGTCCAAGAGGTTCTCCAGCCAGCCCTCCAGCAGCGGGAGGGCGACCGGGACACACAGGGCCGCGCTGGAGAGTGTTGTCGCAGCTGATGTAAAGGCCCGTCGCACTGTCACCCGGCAGAGATTGGAGCGGGGGCCAGGACTAGCTACACTGCGCAGTCATGGGGGAAAGGCGCCCGTCTCTCGAGGCGCAATTTTTCCTATTCGGGGAGACCAGTCACCCACAGGCCCCCTTTCTTCACATCACCTGATAGTTCGGGCCCATGAAGCTCTGGTCAGTCCACATAATCATGGATGTGTGCAGGACAATTTTGCCATTTAAAAAAAAAAGTAGAGTCGGTGAGCCACCATGTAATTTACAAAAGCAGACAATGTTATAGGGTGGGTCCAGGGCGTCAAGAAGTGCCGTCTTTCTGAAAAGTTAAACAGTTCACTTATTGACATGGTACATAGAGGTGAGAGAAAAGAGAAGCGAAGAGATTTACATTACTAATCAGTGTCATCTTCCGAATCAGAATCACCGGTGAATACAACGCGTTTACATTCCAACTCACATTCCTCTGCGCACGCATCGCATGTACCTTTGCCGCAGCTGTACCCGCACATGTTGGTCATCGACAGTTCCAGCGAGGGGTTGCACTGCAACAACCTGCGCACTGCCCCCTTGTGGAGCCAGTGGTGGTCGCACGGCCTCTCTTTACTTTCCTCCTTGACGCCCTCAGGCTCCGGCCTGGCCTCCCCCGCGTCCCTCAGCACCACCCCGAGCTCGAGGTTCCGCAGGGCCGGGGCCGTGTCGGCCGTGATGCCCAGCCCAGCAGCAGCGCGTCCGGCACCGCGTCCACCCGCAGCTCGAGCCGGCGGAGGGTCCGCAGCGCGGGCGCGACGAGCAGCGCCTGCAGCTGGGGCAGCAGGTCCGGCGGCGCCTCCCTCCTGCTCCTGATGACCAGCTCCTCCACGGACGGGTTCACGGCCAGGACCAGGTCCACGCCGATGTCCGACGACTTGGTCCCCGCGTGCCCGTAGTCCAGGGTGACCTGGCGCAGCTGCTCGGCGCGGCGGAGGAACGCGGCGGCCTCGCGCACAGTCCGCCGCGACTCTTCGCACACGGTCAGGTGCACAATCCTCAGCGACGCGCAGTCCGCCACGTCCGCCATGCCGCCGAGCGGGAAGGACGTCAGCTCGTAGAGGTTGGGCATGCCCGCGAGCAGAGCGGCTGCCGACTTGGAGGAGCAGTAGTTGTACGTGGCGTCATCGTCACCCGAGAGATTAACCAGCTCCAGGGTCGCGGCGTGCACGGCCAGCATGAAGTTGCACAACTCCTCCGACTCTCGGGCATACTCGCAGTCAAACATTCGCAGAGACGATGCGGACGTCTTGTGGAGGCGCGAGAGGGGTTCGAACCGGCTGGGTGCGTCTTCGATGTCTGAGAACAGATCATGCCTCAACACGACCCTCTCGAGCCCACCCGTCGACGCCAGCGTCTCCATCAGCAATTCCGCATCCTCGTCTTCCGGGGAGAAGCGGAGGGTGAAACGTTTCAGCCGGCCGAGCGCTTCCTGGTTCCGCAACACGAGGGCCGCGAACATAGCAGAGCCGGGTTCCACAGCCAGATCCAGGTGTCTCACGGCACACCTGGTGGCGGTGAACGGCGGTAGGCACCCATCGGACATAAACGGGAGCGTGAGCTCCAGCGTGTCCAGGCACGGCGCCAGGCGCAGCACTGGACACAGGACGTGGGACACGTGGTCATGGTCGTCGACCTCCCGGTGCCGCCACGCCTCCCGGTGCAGGGCCAGGGCGCCGATCCTCTTGCAGACGCGGCGGCAGGCGAGGAGGTCCGGTACCTCCAGCAGCTCCATCACCATCAGCAGCACGTCGTCCGGTAAATGCTCCATGCCCTGCAAGCACAACGGTCAGTGAGTTGTCATGTCATCTGCTAGACAGCGTCTGAAAAGCAATCACACAAAACGGCATATATGAAAGAGTGTGTCTCCGCCTCGGGCCGCCGGCCTCAAAGCCGTTATGTTTAAGTTCAACCGGGTGTCAGCCTGGTCACTGACCCGCTTGTCACTGACCAGGTCAGCCAGGTGGTCGGCACGATCTTTCCCCGGTGCAATCCTCGTCGTGCTGCCCTGCTTTAGACGTTTACCGAACCGTCAACATTCGTAAATGCGTTATATTCCCCCCTATACCCTCCTCTTTTGGTAGCGAAGCCTAGGAAGTCTAGTCTTCCTCAGTACTTGGTGCTACAGTGCATTACCGTGGTTCAGTGGTTAAGTGATAAGAGTGATTATGGTGCCGGCGCTTTATTCAAGTTAGCCCCAACGGTTCCAAACAGACAGCTGCACAGCTGAGTTAGGCCTACCTCGGCTGGCTGAAGGCTGAAGCTACTTAGTGATAATGTGACCTGACACTGGTTCACTGGCTGGAGCTCGCCGACAACTGCCATCAGAGGTCAGGGTCAGAGAGTCAGAGAGAGCCAGGGTTGCCAGGTCCGGAGTGAGTCAAGTCGCCAGAAGAGGGCGCTCAAATGGCCTGTTCCAGGGGACTGTCTTATTTTCCCTGATATTTAAATTATTTTTTTAAAGATATTTCCATGATTTTTTATGATTTTTTTCATGATTTTTTCGTGTTTTTTTTTCTTAAAGGATGATCACTGATTTTTTTGAGTGAAGGACCCCTCGATCTGATTGACTGCACCCCTTATGAGAGGGTTTTGTACCGAACCACCGAAAGCCCGAAAATCGGACTGTCAACGGGTACACCACTGCAGTGGTTCCACAGTGAACAGTGGAACCACATCATGAAGCTCGCTTCAGTTCTCATTCGTCCTACCAGTTTACTCAAAACATTTGCCTGAGCGGGCTTTAGCTTTCATTGGTTTCACCGAGACTGATTAAATCGATCATTACATAAAAGTAGTCACACGAAAACTGTTTTAAAAATGGCAAAACTAACATAACCTGTAAAGAGCAAGACCGGGTTGGTTGATTATCGATGTCAAACCTCACTCCAATAAAATACCTCATTCCCCGTGGTTCATCTAGAGGGCAGCCCGCGTGTGGAATTCTTCCCCGTGGTTCATCTAGAGGGCAGCCCGCGTGTGGAATTTCCCCAATGTCGAGTGGTGGATTATGTAAAGATGTTGGCCGGGGCACGGCCGGGGTTCCACTAAATTTTCAGCAGCGGACGGGGCAAGGGAGAATGAGAATGTGTCCACCGTGATAGTTTCTCATACTGGCGATACGTACTAATGAGATCACGAAAGTTTCCCATGTCAACAGGATCGCGTTCAGCATTAGTTTGGCATGCCCTGCTGCGCAGTGAGTGAGTACCAGCTACAGATGTGCGTTTGCGTTTGGCTCTCAAACGTAGGCCTACTGACAATGGCCGGCAAGGGGTGAGGAGGAGGGGAGGCACCCCCTCCCTCACCCACACCTCTCACCTGCAGCCGGCCCGTGCGCTGTGCACACAGGTCGGGCCTTGCCAGTCAGCTTACGAGTGCGAAAACGCGCATCGCTGGTGAGTAGGACGTAACGCGGCCATCTTGAACAACACGGCGGGTTGCGTACACTTGCTAATTGTAAAGGAATTCAAGCCCTCGCCGGTACTCGAACCGGCGCCGGGCACTTAGCCCTCACATCCGGCGCTACTTCCTGCTCCAACGGCGGCCGGACACGGGTCGGCTCTCTATGGGGCCGTAATGGATCGTAGACAACCTCCACCACCGGGACCCGGTCCCCTGTCACTTTGAGATCTACGTACTACTATAACTTCTAGTATAATATGAAACAAATCCCTTACCACTCACAAAAACAACCAAAACAACATAAGCCATTGTAGTTTAGTTTTAGTCAGGCAGCTTTTTAGCTGGAACAACTAACTATCCATTGGGATAGTGATATATTGATAATGGTAACCACAAATTAGCTGACAGCTTATAATGCGTAGATAAATTTCGTTCCTACAGCTAATATTTGAGCTCCATAACTTGGGGAGG
>NW_026268606.1:9207-9678 GCF_000697945.3 Frankliniella occidentalis | reverse complement strand
CGGGCTGGCACCCAGACCACTCAGACGCACATCAGCGCCCCAAAGTGTGGCACCGGTACGATAAACACGACCACTTCTTGCGGCAGTGCCGCGCCGCTTCGCTCTGTGCCGCGCCTCCGTCCACCAGATATCTAGAGAGATTCTCCATCAGGGGGAAGTGCACCATTTTTCCATGGACAGTGTGTCCCTCCACTCCCCCCCCCTCACCGCCTCTTGGCCCGCTTCTCTCGGCCCCAACCGGCCTTAAAAGAAAAGGGGCATCGCCCGGGCCTCTGCCGGCCATCGCCTTCTGAAGGCTCTCTCGGGGTCGGGGGCCGGCACTTCAGGAAACACACCAGATATGTGGTTCACTAGACCTACGAACTTATTAAAAGTAATTAAAAGCACGCCATTAACACCCCTTTGTTAGGGATTGTTTTTTTACGGGTGCACAATGATGGCTGCGGTGGGCGAGCAGCATCACTCTGGCTC
>NW_026268606.1:6182-9157 GCF_000697945.3 Frankliniella occidentalis | reverse complement strand
CACGCCCCACCACGCCCAGCCATTCCTGTCGAGGAAATTGGCAATAAGAGCAAGTCTTAATTTCCGGCGTTTTATCTACTGAAGGGCCTGCTCTCCTCTGTTCACTCATTTCCCTAAACTCGGATCAACACTCCTGGCTACCAAACTTATATCCGCTAGATAAAAAGGAGAAAAAAAAAACGTGAAAAACTTTGTCCAATTTTCTCAGGAAACGAAGAGAAGAAGAAGAAGAAAAACCCCACGTAATACATAGTAAGAGGTGCGTCCGAACGTGATGGGAGAGAGTGGTGGGGAGAGCCACCATACCATCCGTCGCTGTCGCTCAAGTTTGCGCTGAGTTGACTCTCCGAGGACAGCGCTGGCGGGCCACTCCGGACAGCGGCGTCGACGACGACTTTGGGCGGACAGGGCAGGACGACGAACGGACAGGCGGGCAGACACACGGACCGACAGAGACTCCAGGGGTGCTGTCTCCGCAGCGTCCCAAACCGTCCGCCCTATTGTTCTAGGCTGACAGGACGTGTCCGCTCGACACTCAAACCGCAACCCTTTCCCCCACCACGCCGCCTCTCTTCCTCCTCCCTCCTCCCCAGGGGATGAAAATCCCAGACCCTTATCCTAATCTTGCACAAAACAACCGCTTGCCTTTCTAACAAATCCTCCCCTTCCCACTCCCCCATCCCCTCTCTCCTCTCCCTTTCTCTCTCCATCGCACCCTTTCACTCACTCACCCTCTGGATCCCAAAAGGATGCGGGAGCGACGAGGGTTGCGAGGCCTGGCCGGCCGGCCTGGCCGGTTGCCTAGAGGCCGGTTGCCTGGCCTGCCGGTTGTCGTGTTGCCGGACTATCAGTACCGGCCGGGGCATACCGGACGGACCGGACGCCAGCTGCAGAGCTCCGCTAGTTCCGCGGCTGCGTCCGCAAGGGGAGCGCCCGGAGAACCGCAGGCGACCCCGCCCCCCTCACACGCAGCCCCGGCGCGCCACCTCTCCGCAGCCCGGCGTGGGGCGTAAGGGATCGTCTAAAAAGTTCGACCGTTTTCTTTCGTATTTTTTTAAAAAAAGTCATTCTGCATGTACGACGGGTGCTGGGCGCCTGCGAGTCCCAGGGTAGGCCGCGCCGCAGTACACGCATGCTACGCAGGCCAGATGTTGCCTTCCCATCAGGCGCTATGAGAGCTATAGCTTGAAACGGAAATGATCTCGACAGTTTCGTTACGGGAAGGACAGGACGTAAGTTCTGAATGATCTCTAAGCAGGTGTAGCAATTATCATCATTCTGTATGACGGTTGGGAAAAAATTACTGCACAAAATGCATAAAAACAAAACAAGTGATTGAAAAAAAAGAGTCGTTCGCTCGCGGGGGCAGTTATACGAACCCCCAAAACCACCACCCCCCCCCTAAGGCACCGACCCCGGCTCCAAAGTTTTGACAGTGGCCGTGTCGTCGCCCGCGTCCCGCTCGCGCCTCTCTGCACGCGCGCATAGAGCGAGCGATCGGGACGATATCGAATTTAATTTCCGTGTGAATTAAAAGGGGCAAAGAGCAGCCCGTTTGCTCGCTGCGCCTCATCGTTCACAGCAGTTTTCACCCCCCCCCCCACTCCGCGCCCCGCCCCGACACGCTCTGCCTGGCCCTAGTGTCGCAGCCGGTCCACTGATGGCAATCAAGGCCCCGCAGTCAGAAACTCGGCTCTGGCAGTCCAAGTTTCACACGGAGCCCCTCCCCCCCTCCACCCCCACCATGTCAAATCATCTGTCTCCCGGGGCGGGGTGGAGGGGACATAGAGGGGGAGGGACCCAGACTGGGACCCAGAGGCAGGCGGGCGTAAGGACAAGGGCGGAATGAAATAAAAAAACAACAGCCACCCAAGTGAAAGCAAAGTCCACCGCAGCTGCAAGTCCAGCTACAAAAGCGTCTAGCAACCTTCGGCCCCCGGCTGGGACGATAGGAGGGCGGGGTTGGGGGTTGGTCAGTACACTGGGACGCAACAGGATTTGGATGACATGCATGTTTTATTCGTCACAGCCCTCGCCCCCTCTCGGCGCGCAGCAACACACCCCACCGACTTTTGTTCTGGCCGCTGCTTGAGCCTTTTAAATCTCACACACAAAAGAAGATTGTGAAAGTTATGGTTTCCAGTGCTAGCGGATTGACCTGATACCGGACTTGAAAAGGTTACCACCCGAAAAGAAGAGGAGACGGTACGGTATGTTGGTTTTCCAGTCCAGTGTTCGACATTTCTATTTCATCAGTCTTTACTATAGGGGCGTTAAAATAAGGACACTGCATCGAGCCAATTAAAGCGGAGTGCAAAAGGGAAAAAAATATGAAAAAATGAAATTTTTTAAAAATGTAGGAGGGCTATCTCTGTGTGAATGCAAAGGCCCCGCAAAGGGGATCAAAATAGAATGAAGGGGGGAGGGGGAGGGAATTGAAAGCTTAAGTGACTTTTCTCTCCTGGCGGTTCAGCGGCGAGAGATTGCGCCCGAATGCGGTGGAATGTTTCGCCGCCGCAGACGAAACAATTTGCGAGGCGGCCAAACAATATTACGGGCGCGCGGGCGTCGGCGGGCGTCATTGACGACCATCAGGGAGGCGTCGCGCGTCGCAGCGGAGCGGCGCCCCGCCTGCAGAGTAAATAATTTACCCCCTGCTGCTGATTTTATTTTTCTCTCAAATCTTATTTTGATGTTTTGGAATAATAGAGCAAATCCGGAGCAGCAGGCGCGCCGAGATTTTTTTTATTTTCTTTACAAAACGACAAAATAAATAATGAAAATTGGAGGAAAAGACAAAAGTTGTGGCTGGCTGGTCAGGGAAGGCGCGAGGCGCGGGCGCGAGGCGCTGGTGGTGGGGCGGCTTACCTCCACCGAGGCGCTGGCGGCGTTATCTTTTTAAGGGACGCCTTTTCATCCCGCGCTCCTTTCATTCTCGGCTCTTTTTTTTTATTTATTCATAATACAATGTCCAC
>NW_026268606.1:0-532 GCF_000697945.3 Frankliniella occidentalis | reverse complement strand
GGGATCTCTATGGATGGACTACAATGACGTACCTGGCCGCCTTTGCACCATTCTCTGGGGAGGGAAGGGAGAGGGAGAGAGAGAGAGTGATGGAGAGGGACAGACAGACAGACAGACAGACAGACAGACAGACAGACAGACAGAGCAAATAATACTCACGACTCAATACATTTCAGCTCCATTCATTCTCGAAAGACCCCGTAAAGAGACAACTAACAACTGGTCATACAAAAGAAATCCCTTTTTTTTTCTTTAACCCTCTTTTTTTTCCGACCCAGCAGGACAAAAGGAAGTACGCATCGTGCCCTCTTGTCGCACTGCGGAGAGGAGGTACCACCCGACACAGTTGCGGGTCTAACTCCCCCACCACCACCCGCCACCCCCGCTTCTTCGCCCCTCTGTCCCTCCCCTGTAGCTATCTTCTGTCTGTGTCCCTCACACACACGTCACGTGCACTCATCTGCTGTCCGCTGCACCGCTACAAACGCGGGTCGCGTCCTTCCTTCCTTCCTTCCTTCCTCCCACAATTGCG
>NW_026268605.1:12275-14107 GCF_000697945.3 Frankliniella occidentalis | reverse complement strand
AAGTTTGTAATCGGTTTGTCATCTCGCCATTGACAAACTGATGACGATGATAAAATCTGATGACAAACTGATAACGGATGACAACACGTGAATCGGCGTTTGTCATTAGTATGTCATCATTTTTTGTAAGTGTCATCCGTTTGACCTCCGATGACTCCGATGACAAACTGATGACCAAATAAACCGATGCCAATCAGGCCGCTTCCATCCATCGCTCCAGCTCCAGATCGCTAGAGATTGTAAGAGGATGGCAGTTTAAACTGCGAAACTAAAAGTTCTATAGTTTAAAACTGAGGAACTAATTAGTTCCACGGGTTCTCTAGCTATAGCCGTTCAAAAGGTGCTTTTCGAAAATAAAATCCGACATTAGTAGAGTGTGTTATCCATCCTCATACATCATAGTAAGCCGTTTTGATCTGCGACGCCTATTTCAGGCATGAGAGGGAAATACCGTCTATCAGAGAAACATAAAGCGGGAAAATTAAACTACGTACGGTAAGCTAAATCTTGATACTGCCGTCTTGTGACCAAAGTTTGTGATCAGTTTGTCATCCGCTTGCCGTCTGTTTGACATCGGCTGACATTTGGATGAGAAACGGATGGTACAATGGCCATAAAATAATGTCATACAGATGGTCACGCCGATTTACGTTTTGTCATCCGCTTGTCATCAGTATGTTATAAAATTTTATCATCAGATTGTCATCAGTTTGTCGTCCGTTTTTTATCGGCAAGGTGACCAACCGATCACAAACTGATGCCATAATTTTCCAAGCAGGGTCCGAGCGAACTTTGCGCGTACTTTACTAAAGGGCGTACTCGTCGGAGCTGTAAGGGTTGTTTGTTTATTTCCACTATTTCTAAAGGTTTTTTTGTGGAGTTTTTTAAAATAATTGTCCTGACTGTGATCGAGGATGTAAGCTGAACTAAAAAGTAATTTTGTTTTTCTTCGAAGCGCCGGGCGATTGCCCTAGCTGGGGCCTTAAGACAAAAGTTCGTTAAACAAACGGTATTCGGATTCATACTGGATAGAAAATTGATAAAATCATTTGCGATGTTTCGAAGGCGTCGCAAGCGTCGGAAGCTACGTGAGGTCGCTGCTAGCGTCGCAGGAGCTCTGCGCGAGAAAACTTGCAAACCCGATATAAAAAATAATCACAAACATTGTTGATTGTGCTTCAGTGCTTCTACCTTCCAAAGCCATTCAAACGTTAAAATAGCGTTATTTTTCGTAACAAGTTCCGGTCGGGATTCCTGTCTTCTTCTGTTTTAGCCGAGACCGAATAGCGCCTAATAGCCTGTCGCTTCAAGCGTGTGAGTGAGAAGGCATGATACGGCTAGAAGTTGTCTCTGTCGCTCACGTGACACTCCCAGTCTAAAGATGAAGATGAGTACGGCTTGTCCAGCCGCACTGCCGCATTGGTCTATTCCATGGTATTGAACTTTCCAGCAAAGTAAATAGATGACCTTGCGCACCGACGTGGGGCGTCATCGACGTTTGGATGCGAGGAACACGCCTTTAAATTAGGTTACTGGCCTTCGGAGACAGAGAGTGGAATCAATGCATTCTCAAGGATGCAGAGGGGAGAAGGAGCGGTACACATCGCCCGCGTTAATCCTTCCTCCCTCTCATCAGATACAGAAAACCCTCGGCACAAACATCACATAATGTACACTATCTTACATTATCCGTGCGATGGGTGTACCCTCCCACTGCAGGGAGCCTCCAGGTGGGGGATAACTTCATCACACTATTATTGTATCCCCGTGCGATGATTCTACCCACCTTGTATCGAGCATCCCGGGAGGATAAGATCATCACACTATGATTG
>NW_026268605.1:11839-12225 GCF_000697945.3 Frankliniella occidentalis | reverse complement strand
CCCCGCCGCCTGCGTCAAGTGGGGGCAGGATTGAGGGGAGGAAGGGGTGCTTCCCGTTGGAGAGGAGGCAGGGGGCTGCAGCACCCAATGCATACAAAGTGCTCATTGGGTAGGGGTAAGATAATAGCGCGATAATCCTACCCCCCTGGCCCTATCTCGCGGGGGGATACAATCATCGTGCGATGATCCTACCGGGGGTAACATTTTCCGCGAGGGTAACATAGTCGTCTTACACCGGCGCTGGTGGTGGCCCCGCCAGCTCGACCTCCTCACAGCCCCCTCCTCGGCCTCCTTCTCGCTGCGTCTCCGTCCACTGCCCGACGCTAAATTTATTTGTATTTTGTTCAAGTGGAAACGCAAAAAATGGGCCAAAAAAGTGATTGCTG
>NW_026268605.1:5591-6759 GCF_000697945.3 Frankliniella occidentalis | reverse complement strand
CTCTCTCTCTCTCTCTCTCTCTCTCTCTCTCTCTCTCTCTCTTTCTCTCTCTCTCTCTCCCCCTCTCCCCCTCTCCCCCTCGCTGCCTCCCTACCCCTGCCTCTCTCTCATCAAACACTCACACGACGCCCACACATACACAAAGACCATTCGCTCACATAGACGCACGCACGCGCAATTCTTGTTCCGAAAGGAGGCCATGGCCAATGGCCTCCTCTCCTCTGCTTTTAGCAGCCAGCCTGGGTGCGGTGCTTATAGCAACAAAACGAAATCAACTACCCGTTTCTTTTTCAAAACTGAAAAAAAAAAAAAAAACAAGCCACAGAAATTAGCCACTAACCTTTTTTTGCGTATGCGCATGGGTCTCTGGTCTGCTGCCCCTCCGAGTCCGGGATTGAATCAAATCAACGCGTTCACGTCGCTGATAGAAGAAACAAAAAGAATCAGTAAAAAAAAATAAAATGGAACAGAGAGCCGGTCAGTGCGAGCGGGTGATTGTTTTTTTGTCTGGCTTTGTGTGTGAGTGTGTGAGGGATAGGATAGTCCGGGGCGGGGTGGACGTATTGGAGGGATTGGGTCGAGATCCCCCCCCCCTGCTCTACGCCACCTCCGTCGTTTGGAACATTCATCTCCGCCACGGAGGCGCCCTGCGTCTCCTCGGCGTTGCCCTCCTCGCCCAGCTATGCCAGTTCACGCCGGGACACTCAAGCGGTGCATCGGCAGCAGGGGTACAAATGGCGGAATTCAACGCTAATCGTCTGGGCACCGCCCTGGTGACCCATCAGGGGACGGCGACAAACGGAACACGGCACGAGAGAGAGAGAGAGAGAGAGAGAGAGAGAGAGAGAGAGAGAGAGAGAGAGGAAGGAAGGGCCGGCTGCTGGCAGAGGGGCCAGCTCTCTCTGTCTGTCTCTCCCGGGGGTGGCGGGCGGCGGCGCGGGCGGCACCCGTTTGAACTGGGGCATAATTAGTGTCCGGCAGCGTCCCCCCGCGTGGCCCCCAGAGGGAACGCGATGGGGGGAGGAGGGGGGGGGGGTAGAGACACATGCTCAATGGAATTTGTGGGCCAATTGGAGCACCCCGCCGCCTGCGTCAAGTGGGGGCAGGATTGAGGGGAGGAAGGGGTGCTTCCCGTTGGAGAGGAGGCAGGGGGCTGCAGCACCCAATG
>NW_026268605.1:0-596 GCF_000697945.3 Frankliniella occidentalis | reverse complement strand
CCAGCCAGCCGCCCGGCCAGGTCGCTCGGTACTGGCTACGCGGCCCGGCCGGCAGCTCGGTGACGGCACGCGCGGGCCGCGGGCGGGCCACGCACTTAGAGCCTGGGGCGAGGCGAGGGCCAGAGCACCAGAGACGGACGGCAGCCGCACCGTCGCGCCAGAGCGAGGCAGCCGCGCGGTGACATTGTCTGTCTCTGTCGTACTCACTGACGCCTGCACAAGTTCATCTCTCTCTCTCTCTCTCTTTCCTCACTCTTGACTCACCCGCTGGCCGGCTTGTACGCGGGGTGCGCCGAACGCGCCGGCTGGGTTACCTAGCTCAAGGAAGCAAGCTCACACCTAAACGGACGCTTCCGAGTAGCAAGCAGACAGCCTGCAAAAGCGCACAGCACGGTAAAAACAACGTCTCATTTTTTGAGGAAATAGGGAAAACTTTGAGGAAGTCCCCTGATTTGACAAAAGCTAATCAGATTTCGAAGAAGTCTCATCAAAAAATGTGGTATATTTCCTTATTTTTTGAGAAGATTCCTCAAAATCTGAGGCGAGATTAGAGGACTCTTCCTCAAACATGGAAGTTCCTTAAAGTTTTCCCTTTT
>NW_026268604.1:25279-26588 GCF_000697945.3 Frankliniella occidentalis | reverse complement strand
TTTGACAAGTTACCCTTTTGGAACCCATAAAAAAATATTTTGATAAAAATTCATTTTGCGACCTGTAGTTTTTTGATTTTTTTAAAAAGCTAATTTTTGAGCTAGAATGCTCATCTTCGAACTCGATCTGTCTTTTTATGGTACAAAACAACCCCTAAATTCCCAGATCGCTATCTCAATCCATTCTCGAGTTATCGTGCGGACAGACAAACACACAAACAAACAAACAAACCCACAAACAGAATGAAACTTTTTCGGTCAGTGGAGTAATGGGCTTCGCTAATCGCTCAGCCAATAATTTTTAAAAATCGTTTTTTGTGGGACCTGTGGTTTTTGATTCTTCTAAAATCCAATTTTTGGGCTACACTGCTCTTCTTCGAACTCGATCTGTCTTTTTATGACTCAAAACGACCCTGAAAATCCCAGGTCGCTAGCTTAATTCGTTCTCGAGTTATCGTGACGACAGACAAACACGCAGAGAGACAGACGCGAATCTTTTTGATCATCACTGGAGTAAGAGGCTTCGTTAATCGCTCAGCCAAAAATCAAAAGCTACAGGTCGTAAAATGAATTTTTATCAAATATTTTTTTATGGGTTCCTAAGGGGTAACTCGTCAAAAAAGAGCCCTACGGGCGTAAATTTCGTCCGTTCGGCTCTATCTCGTACTGTTCAGGTGCTAGGGGGCACTTCTTGACAGGTGAAATGGTTAGATCCAGCAATGCATGCTGGAAGCTGTTTGGCTTCGATCTCACGGTATCAAAACCAACAGTTGTTATGCTCCCGTACATTTAGAGGGCGGATCCAAAGAGGAACAAGAGTTTTTCCTGAACTCTTGTTCTCCTGTGGATCCGGTTTGCGTCAGGTTCACCTTAGTGAGTGTTTGACAACTACTTTTCCTCCTCAGTGAGGTCGTTGGCTGTCAGCGCTTCAACTGTGGTCGGATACGCAGTACCTGCCTTGGATCCGCGGCGGAGCGGAGAGTCTGGACTGGGGAGGGACTGGAACTGACGGTGGAAAATGTGAATGACTGTACGTCTCTCTCTCTCTCTCTCTCTCTGGCAACCGTCGTGCGAGGTTTGGGGTGCGAGTGAGAAAAAAAAAGAACATGCGGGTTGCCTACTCGTACAGGGCCGCAAGGAGCCGTGGGCGGCGAGGATGGGCAAGCCCACCTCCACCTCCACGCATGCAGTTATAAAATGTATCACCTGCTCAAATAGCCAAAAAATAGCTAGAATGTGGGAAGGGGGGGGGCTGTATTGGGCGGGCTCAGGCCTCTAAACACAGCAGCTGTGCAGCTGAGTGAGGGAG
>NW_026268604.1:17476-22444 GCF_000697945.3 Frankliniella occidentalis | reverse complement strand
TTTGTATTATGCATATGTTACATTGGCATATTGCATGTCCCTGGTCCCTGGCATGTCCCATGTCCCGCTCGCTGCACCGACCCACCTCATTGTCCCGAGGAAAAACCAAAAAAAACGCTGAACAAAAATTTGGATATGTTGTACATACAGTTGCGGGATTGCATACCAGCCAGGGCTGCAGGGGCCATGGCGCCTTTCGGGCGAATTGGGTAGGCAAACCCGCAATACTGTTGCGCATTCACAGTTACACCCGGTACACAAGTACAACACAAGGGCCCCGACAGCCTGCTCACGCTACACCCCCGCTGGGTGCTGTATTCACATCAAATTTATTCTAACTAAAATCACACCAAAATAAACCGAAAACCGCAAAATTTCATGACTTTGATGTGCGTCGTTCTCCCCTACTTCAAGAAATCGCCCAGTACTCACCTGCCTGAGAGTGCGAAGTGTCGGCGGTGCAGGGCCAGGACCAGGACCAGGTGCGCCAGGCTATATCGGCCATTTGATCATTTTCACCTCATTACAAGAGTTCTTCCTGAACTCTTTCCTCCTTGCCGCTCATTGGCCGATGCCGACGAAGTTCTCGGACCCTACACTAGGGGTCGACCGCCTTTGCGGCCAGTTCATGAACTTCGTCGGCGTCAGCCAATCAGAGCAAGGAAGGAAAGAGTTCAGGAAAAACTCTTGTTCCTCTTTGGATCCGGTTTGCGTCAGGTGAAATACCTTAGTGATTGTTTGACAACTACTTTTCCTCTTCAGTGAGGTCGTTGGCTGTCTTCGGTGAAGTATCAGCCACTGCCAAAAATGCGAGGTAGAATGGGCTGCCGTGGTAATTTATGTGGTAGTAGTCCCTATGAAATCTGGAAATGAAACAATAAATTAATGATTCACGTGTTTCTTGTAGGAAACTTTTTACTGGCGTGGTCAATTACGACTTAAATCTACAAGTATAAAATATTTAAATGTTTCTACATTACAACAACTCACCCACACCTGGTTCAAGGGTTATCTTTCCCAGCCAGCAATAAGCGATCAAGTTGACGTCAATACAAGGTCAATTCGAATGTCAAAAGTTGGTCATATCGATTACTCAAATTTGATGCAAAAACGTCCAAGATTTGAGGAATTTTAGACCATCAACAAGATTGACAGTACTTTGAAATGACAATAATTTGACTCGCTTCCTCCGAGCGCGCCACTGTTAAAAAAGCTGTAAGGAAGTACGGTTTGCCTACAGTCCGTCCCGTATATTTTATGTACGGGCCGGAATGTAAAGATATCGACCGTACTTAACTGTCAAGTCAAGTGCTGTATTGATCAAAAAGTCGGTTTGCGAAGTTACGGTTCAACCTGTACGGAGTGGACCGTAATCCATAACTACAGTCGCACTCGTTGTAGTAACAAATTGACAGGGCTCACTGTAGAATTTCCTCTAGCTTTTTTTAACAGTGGCTTCGCAGGGTTTACGGTCCTATTACACTGATCCAGAAAACAATGCCTCTTTCGAAACTCTGCCGAAGAATCATTCTTCATCACGATTCTTTCCAGGACTGAGCAGCTCAGAACCTCCTCGCAAAGGGCCTCTTCCTCGCGCATTTTGCTCACGAGGAACGCGTTCGCAGACGACCTTCTGCAAAACAAAACTGACTCGTGCGTCATTACCTCGTGAAGTGCATCTTGCACGAAGTTGTCTCCTTGAGATGTTAGAAACAAGAATGCGTTCAAAGATTCCGGGAGGAAGGCGAAGCAGTGCCCTGCGAGACGGAGCCGTTTGCTGTTCGTCGTCTCATGTTTATTTGCCTCAGGTCAGCACATTTTGAGATGATCTGCGCGATTTACCTTGGTAACAATAGTAGGCAGGAAACAGTGCGAACACGAAGTTACCTGCTTTACTGTCAGCAGCGCAGACAGCTGTGCCTTCGGCGCCCAAAGCGGGTTAAGTTTGGGCTGGAGCAGGGGGCGCCTGAATTAACGTTGCTAAGGGCTCTGGCAGGGGGCGACTGCAGCGCCCCAAACGTGTTCAATCATGGCGTTCGCTGTAAGCAGGCCGATAGGCAGTAGCAGTTACTTCCATGCCGGTGGAGGTGATGCAGGGTGCTACGAAGCTTTTACGCCAGGCCGACCAGCTTCGTGCTGTCTCTTTAGATCTAGATCATTCTTTAGATCTAGAATGATGGCGACTACATAAATATGACGTTCATTGAGCAGAGCAGTGTAGAACGCCTATCCATCACCTACTTTACCGGCATCATTTAGCGGCAGTTGTTTTTTCAGCTGGCTGCGCAACATGGTGAGTTACACGTCCTTGATGATCACTTTTGCTCCATTTACAAGTCAATCGTCCGAGTTCAAGTTTCTTGTGATCATACACTGGCACAAACAATTTCTTCCCCGTCCAACTGGTTTAGCACGCTCTCGTTTATATGGTCCACGTCAACATTGTGTGTGCACAGAACGGCTCTATTTGCGCACTCATCAGGTTCGGCCACAAGATGACGTGGAAAAACAAAATCTATGAGTTGTGCACGATCAGCGAGCATTGGCACTTGCGAAAGTCCGACAACGGCTACATCATCGTCTGCTAGAATTTGTTGAGGCAATGAGCCGTTGCCAACCTGCATAAGGAAGGCTGCATGATCGTCACTGCCTGCCTGCCGGTGAGGCACCGTTAGATGTAAATGACGCAGGGACGACCGCAAGGAAGCAGCTACTATGTCCGTCGATGTTTTTGCCTCACGCACAGCTGGACCAAGCTGCCGGGAATCTCTGGGTACGATTAACTTTAAAACAAATTTATTTGGATAAACATATATGTAGTAAGGCACACACATGGGGAAGCCCAATCAGCTTTGGGTGCTCCATCGAAATGGTACCCGCAGCGTCATGGGACTTCCCCGTCACTTCACTTAACTGTTCGTGAACTTCAGCCTCATCACCAGCTGCTATGCCTATCAGAGAAAAGTTCAGAAGGGTAAGGAGGAACTTCTCCGTACACGGAATGCGCAGGATTTCGCACACATAATACACAGCATAGATGGATGGCAGTGCAATATTTTTGAATTCAAAGTGCACAACAACATCCATGAATGTGCGAAGTAGTGTGTTGTCCCAGTAGAGTGGATTAGAATCCCAACCGAACAGCTGGTCCAAATGCAAAACTGGCGCAATTAACTCGTACAACCACTGAAGGAAACGCACCAGGGGTTTTGTTGGTTTAAAGAACGGAACTAAATTAGCAGTATAGGTCTCATATTCAAACTCCATCATCAATGGGTTGCCGCCAGGTTCAGGCTCAAGTCCACCTCCACGTCTCCTCCTGCTTTTCAATATCATGTCCAAAGTATACTCTCGAGCGTACCCAAATTCTGATGCGACAACCCTCCTGAAGTGGGTGTCTACTTGTTCCTTAAGTTGACTCTGCCTACGTCGATCGTTAGCCTGGTGCTGTCGGAGGTCAGCTGACGGGTTCTCTGCTTGGCGGGCATGTTCGTGGATGCAGAAATTGTCTTTGAACATGCAGTTGTGAAACAGAGGGCACCTTCTTGGAGCTGAGCCACAGTACTCGCGGGGCCCGGGCCATGGGCATAGAGTAGAGGGTTGGGAGAGGCATAGCAACTGGTGATTCGGTCGAGCACTGAGGACATACGAGCTGCTGATGACCATCGGCCTCATGTTCTTCCACCAAGGATACGCAGCTCTTGCACACGCAGTGACCACACGCAAAATAGACGTACATCAAATTTTTCAACTTGCGTCTGTACTCTCTTCGAGCATTACTACGCATATTCTTCTTCTTGACAGATTCGTTCTGAATGTTCTTAATTTGCACGAGCTTCTTGTTGAACGCGGTCAGCAGCATAGTTGGACTCCGTTTACTAAAATAGCACCCGAGGCCCCGATAGACATCAGCACCGGTGCCCGCACCTGCTGGCTCCTGAACAGGCGGAGCTTGGGCGACGGCATGATGTTCAGCAGGTCCTTGGCCGGCAGCAGCAGCAACTTGTGGAGCAGGACCTTGGCCGGGGCCGGGGACCCAGCCGTGCTTGGAGACGGCGGGGCGGGCCGCAACCTGTGCTTCCGTTACACCAGCTGAAAGATAAAAGTAAAAAATTAAAATTGGTTAGGTTGGTCGCCGAAATTTAAATGGTGGGGCCGGTGCAATGCGACCGGGTGTGATGGGTACTCATTACTTACGTAAATTAAGCAGAAAAGCCTTGGCTCGCTCGTAGTTCCCGCGCATGGGAGGTCGTTCCGGGTCGACGGGCCTAATGGATGCAGCCAGCACGTCCGACCGTACAAACTCGCAGTCTTTGAAGACTTCATATTCAACGATGCCGTAAGGGAACACTACATAACTATTGAAAAAGCTCACGGCTTCTTCCAGAGTAAGCGGTTCGTCATTGCCGATAAAGGGCAGTTCACCACCGACTGCGGCCTCCATGATGGCGTCTGCTCTGGTAGGACCCGGTCGTTATGCTGACACACATTGATACCTGAGAGTTCATAATACAAATTTTTCTGTTACTTTCTTGTAGTGGAAATGGCAACTTAGAGGGAAGGAAGTCCCTTACAGTGGACGTTGCATTTGCCTCAAGGCCCCGTAAGCAGGCTCTGTAGGAGTCAACCGTATCTGATACGTATATGAAAATGTATATTTTTGTTGGCTGAGCGATTAGCGAAGCCTATTACTCCGTCTGGTCGGAAAAAACTTTTTCTGTCTGTCTGTCCGTCTGTCTGTGTGTCTGTGTGTCTGTGTGTCTGTGTGTGTGTCTGTCCGCACGATAACTCGAGAACGAATTGAACGAGCGACCTGTGATTTTCAGGGTCGTTTTGTATCATAAAAAGACAGGTCAAGTTCGAAGATGAGCATTCTAGCTCAAAAATTGGATTTTTAAAAAATCAAAAACAACAGGTCCCAAAAATGACGTTTTTTAAAAATATTTTTTTTATGGTTTCCTAAGGGGT
>NW_026268604.1:5729-6156 GCF_000697945.3 Frankliniella occidentalis | reverse complement strand
GAGGCTACATTTCTACCTGCCAGGCTTGTGAAAGTCGCCCAAGTTCCGCGAACCTTGGTTAGGAAAGGAGAAGGCAACGTGCATAATGTAGTTGTAAGAGTTTTTTGCCTTTCTTGTCAACTCTGCTGAAGTACCAGCCTGGTGTTCCATTAGGGAAGACCAGTGGATATTGAAAGGGTTCCATCTATGGATCGAAAATGTTTATCGTTGTTGGGTACCTATCAGCTCTTTTCCAGGCAGTAAGTGTACGTGGAGCTCCAGGTGTCGGGACATTTTTGATGAAATTCGCGTGAAATGACCTCCGAACTCTCTACGGGCAGCTAAAACCAGTGCAAATCCTTATCTAGAGATGCAATCAACTACTCTTTCAAGCGCCTTCTAAATCTGACTCTATCACCGTAAAACCTTGCCTTGTCGGGGGGAGGGG
>NW_026268604.1:0-413 GCF_000697945.3 Frankliniella occidentalis | reverse complement strand
TGGGTGCGGGAAGCGTTGGGCGCTGGCTGCCCTAGGCGTAGAGGGCCCTGGCTGAGCGTTGGGCCCTGGGAGAGGGAAGCCTGGGGTGCAGGGGCCCCTTGGGCGCGGGTATGTAGTGCGGGCGCGGGTACCCTTGGGCGCGGGGGCCTTTAGGGACTGGGGGCCGTGGACATAGGGCGTTGCGCGTGGGAAACTTTGGGCACACAAAGCCTTAGGCGCAGCTAGCCCTTACTGGGCGCAGGGCGCGGGAGCCGTCGGCGTGGTAAGCATTAAGCGTGGGGCGTCTAGTTGAGATACTTAGTTGTGACGAAGTATAGGGGGGGATCGTGTAAACACCACGGAGCACAGGGGGGGGGGGGGCAAAAACCAGACAAAATGCGTCACATTGTTTGGGTACGGACCCTTACCGCTGT
>NW_026268603.1:11034-11527 GCF_000697945.3 Frankliniella occidentalis | reverse complement strand
CCTCTCTCTCCCTCTCACCGCCTGACATGGCGCGGGTCCAAATGCAGATATTAGGCTGTGCCACCACACGCGTCGTACAAGGCGAAGCATGGCAAGGCCAAGGGCGCGCCATGTACCCTTTTAAGGAATTTATAAAACCGACCGAATGTTGCTTTCGCTGAAAAAAACAACCAATAAAACACTTGTAAAAACATTTTTATTGTATCCGTGCGTGCGAGAGAGAGAGAGAAAGAGAGAGAGAGGTGGGGATGATCATTATAAATGCAGACATTATTTTGTGGCGTTGGCCTTTGGTGGGTTCATAAAAAATCACGCATCAAGTCGACCAAACACACAATATCGCAACTTCCATTTCCATCGCCGCTGCATTCGCCCACGGGACAGGACAATGGCCAATTCATACCGCACAGGTGTGGCTCACGTCGGGGTGGGCCGTCGGCCGTCGGGCGGGGTGCGGAAAAAGAGAGGGAAAAAGAGAGAGAGAGAGAGAGAG
>NW_026268603.1:7523-9274 GCF_000697945.3 Frankliniella occidentalis | reverse complement strand
AAAATATTCCCAGAGCACTCCGTTTCTAGTTTTCATGTCATAAAAACAGCTATGTTGTAGGTACTGAGTAGTTACAAATCGTGTCTAAATGTTTCGGAGCTCAACTCGCCACGTGAAATCTACGGAGTCCTTTTCGAAATCCCAAAGCATGCTTTGCAAAGTGCCACTTTGGCAATATTTTTCACAACTTACTGCGCGTCCCTCTGTGAAATCCTGGAATTTTTTTTCAACAGGGAAGCACCCGGTTCAGAACCGAATTCTTCTTACTCGGAACAACGATTAATGATATTAGAAAAAGACAAAAACACGGAACTTTTCTTTGGGGTCGACCTTTTCTCTCAGGATACGGCCCGTTTTTAACGCACCGCAAACACCGCCCTCGGCCCCTTTACGATGTTGTACCCTTATCGCCTGCCGGGACACACGAAAACGCACAAGGACGCCTCATGAAAGCCGACGCCCATTCCGCACACCACAGGAACTGGCGGGAATTTCAAACCACTTACAGTTCGTCTTTCGCTCGGCGGTCAGTGCTCATTGCGCTCGCCCTTCGGCTCATTCGCCGCGGGCTGTGAACTGAAGCCTGCTGCAGTCAATGTCGCAGCCTCACAACACGTCTCATTATCGGGTGTCACACTCGTACCCGCCCGGTGCAGGGCGTGGGGCCGAGGAGGTCGGAGCGTTTCACACCCGTTAGGCGCTTGTCGTTCGGCTTGCGACATGTCCCGCGGGCCGATAGCCCAAACGAGCGAAATTACCTTCTGAGGGAGTGTATTTGCCGTGATAGCACCAAGGGAAATGCGAAAGGTACGACTTTGGAACATTTGAAGAAAGTGCTAAAGATCATTAATCTTTCGAACAATCACTGATAAACCAAGAGTTCAGCGCGGTATGCATGCGCTTGAATGTGTTCAACTCTTCTATAGGACACTTGATGGAAAGGGAGAAATCACCTTGGATAAAAGTGTACGAGTTAGTACAGTACACTGTAATAAAAACCTACAATATAACAACAGTCTGGTACTATCAATTGTTAACCCGTAGAGGATTGTGAAATTTTCATTATCTATTGTGGGGTGAAAGCAC
This sequence comes from Frankliniella occidentalis, assembly GCF_000697945.3. Classification (NCBI taxonomy): domain Eukaryota; kingdom Metazoa; phylum Arthropoda; class Insecta; order Thysanoptera; family Thripidae; genus Frankliniella; species Frankliniella occidentalis. Next base: position 8,188 of record NW_026268603.1, on the reverse strand, counting down.
TGGAATAACGATATGATATTGTTATTTCAAAAGTACAACGCTGAATTGTACAGCAGGTAGCTGTAGGTTTTTCTTACAGAGTAGTACACGTTCGTATACTCCATTTAGAGCGCAATTTTTCATAATTTTTACGAAATTATGTTATTACGACACTTTTGCGCTTGATTTCTACAATTATTACGAGTTATATTAGTACGAGTTAGTACGTCTTTAGTACAGGCCTGGGTGAACGAGTTAGTACGCAAGTTAGTGATTTCCCCTCGCATGACTGCATCTACTGATTTCAGAGCTCTTCTTTCTAAGGTGACGAAGTCGTGTGCCTATTTGGGTATGGTATGGGGGTAGGAAAAGGAAGGAAAGGGAAAGAGAGACAGACAGACGACTAGACATCCCGTCACGTAGCGCCTCGTAGCACAGCGTTATCAGAGTGGCCAAGACCCGCAACGCGTGACGGCCACCGCGCGCAGCTCACAAGGAGACCTGGAGACCTGTGCGTTTCACGAACACCTGGTTTCATGATATACTTGTCGGAAAATGCACTAGCCACATTTTCTTTTTCTCTTTCTAAAATTTTCCATAATTATCGTCAGGTTTGGTTTTTGCACATCTCGCTCGGTCGGTTGTGAAACACCGCCTCGGTCTCTCCTCACTCGCGTACCCGCCGC
>NW_026268603.1:5405-6177 GCF_000697945.3 Frankliniella occidentalis | reverse complement strand
CACAGTCAGTCCCTCTGCCGCCTTCCCCCACCGCCCCACTCCACCACGCTCCGACCAGCGCGTGCTGCAGGGCCGGCTGTGTAGGCAACCCATCCGACGGTGGTGCGGGAACGGTGGGCAGCCTAGCGCGGGGCTCAACCGCGGAGGAAGGGGGTCGACCCGTAACCTACCCCCTGAGGGGTCCGTTTTTTCTCAGATTGCGGGGGCCCAGCGCCTGCGAAACTCGGGGTAGGCCACCCCGCAGTACACGCATGCACTGTAGGCAGGATCTTGCCTACCTACCAGGCGCTATGAGAGCTTGCGTGGGCTGCTGAACTAGTAGGCAGGTTCGTAACGGCGAATATCGGACTTTGGGACAATCTATAATCCTAAGCTATACTGTACAAAATGCAAGATTCATTGTCTAAATTAAAAGAAATCTCCTGTAGTGAATATCACTCAATGTGAATGCGAAAAGCACTCGAGCGATGGACGTTTGATCCGAAACTCGCACCGATCAATCAGGTCCAGCCCTACGGGGGCCCGACGTCGCGTGGCGTCGACCCCTGACATTCATTTCCATCTCACTCCCACCAGCACCGTACGGTGGTAGCCGCCACCAATAAGTCGAATCCAGACTCACCTCCACCACTACCCCCACCCCTTCGTAGCTGTAGGTTTTTCTTACAGAGTAGTACACGTTCGTATACTCCATTTATAGCGCAATTTTTCATTTTTTTTACGAAATGGTGTTATTACGACACTTTTGCTCTTGATTTCTACAATTATTACG
>NW_026268603.1:0-1566 GCF_000697945.3 Frankliniella occidentalis | reverse complement strand
CCCCCACTTCCGAAGCAGTCGGGTCTTCTTGATGTCATTGGAATGTAAATGGATTAAAAACGCGTAGCTATATTCAATTAAGCATTTCTCGTAAGCTAAGCGGCCTCAAGCGTGAGCTCCGCTTGGCGCGGCGTGAATTGTGGGCGCCGTTCCTACCCGCTCCCTGCCCCTCGCCCTGCTCACGCTTGCAGCAGAAGCGTACGCTTGGGCGCGTAGCTCAGAGAAATGATCAAGTTGAATATAGCTCGTCTACAGCAGAAATTTTATCTGGTATTTTGGCCGTATTTCGTGTCGGATTTTTGTTTTGCGGTTCTGTTCCGTCCTCACTCCCTCCGTCAGCAACGCCCCTAGCCATATTCAACTAAGAAATTACAATCACGCCACGCTCAGCTGGCTCATCGCAGCGTGGCTGAATACGCCCCTCTCTGGCACGAGTTTACGCTCACGTAGGCGTGAGCGTACGTTCCACGTTGAATACATCTCGCGGCTGCGCTGACGACACTGGTGGGCCAGAGTCCTGGACACCCCGGCGAGGCTGGAGTCGCGTCGGTAGCGCCAACGCGCTTTACGCGGACAATGGCACAATATTATCGGCGCATTTTATGTGTACTAATGCATTTATAATGAGACACTTTTAGTGCGCTTTTCTAAAAGCTTCCCCAAGACAAAATTGCCGAATGTACCGAACACAAGCGATGTACAAAGGATCCTCCAGGAAGTGCGTCCGTCGTACTCCGTTATGAACATGCACAAAAAAAAAGGCCTTCGTAGCGCCTGGGAGGTGGGCAACATCTCGCCTGCTGTGCGTACGGGTACTGCGGGCTGGCCTACCCCGAGTCTCGCAGGCGCGAAGCTCCCGGACTAAGGCGAACGAGTCTGAGAAAAACGGACGTTCTTTCTGGAAGATCCCCGCGGGAGCGCGCACCAAATGCAATGCATTATTGGCGCATGAAATGCCCCTTTGGCGGCTCTTGTGGCGCGGTGCTGCTCTACTTCCGGCTGGTGCCGATGTACCACACTACCACACCTAGAGGGCCGCCGCCGCACGAGGGGGCACGACAAGGTGGCAATAACAACATTCTGAAATTTTGGCTTAGATTTAGTGTCCATTACTTATAGTGACTTGTTACTTGACATTTTCGCGAGTCATTTGCACTAGGGGGCCCTGTCTGCGCCAAGGGTCAAGGCAAAGATTGACTTCGCTTACTTGGAAATTGCTTCCTTGCCAAACTACTGCTTGTCAATAGAGTTTTACAATAATATGGAGGAGCTTGGTAGGTTTGATAAGTTGGTTTTCTATTACATTGCCCTGCATAGCATTTCATTTTCAGAGATTGTATTATTTTTAAAGTACCTGAATGGTTTAGATCCTTGTAATGTACTGGTTCATATTCTTTTGTTTCGTGTTTGTAAAGATCCAGAACTCCATATTTGAAGAGTGGATCATAAGAAGTGCATGTTGGACTGGATTCCACAGGTTTGAAGACTGGTTTGAGAAAAATAAACAGTGTCATGCAAAATTATGTTTATTAATTTAATAATAATGCATTGTAAATAACTTAGTTC
>NW_026268602.1:10660-11765 GCF_000697945.3 Frankliniella occidentalis | reverse complement strand
CCCCCCCCAAAAAAAAAACAACAAAAAAACTCAGCGGTTTTAACTGGACACGCGACGGCGTGACGTACTTGCTGAAACTACCCATCAACATAAACGGACACACAGTTTCTTTGGCATATCATTTTCAGCTAGGCGTTCTCGTGTCGCACGAGGGAGGCAGAGCTAGTGCTTGACGCTGTTGCTGATGCCCGAGAAGCGGTGCGCCCGCCCGCCATGGTCACCCTGCCCTCCAGCTTTTCCTGCGCCAGGTTCATGTGCTCGCTGAGATACGTGGCGAGCACCTCGCGGTCCGGTGGCCCCACGGGGTAAAACACAAGATTATTATTCGCAAAAATTCCCAGCAAAATTCCACAACAGCAGCAACAACAACAATAAACAAAAAAACTTGTTTGCGTTGATGGGCTGTAACAACAAAAAGTGAAAAATTATTTAGGTACTGAAATTGTATAAAGTTTTGCTTACGTTGGTCGTTGGTGAAGGCGGCAGCCCATACCTTGCTCGCTGAGAATGTAAGTAAGAGCCGTTCCTGGGCTCGATTTCTCCGTGGCTGTTGTTGTCCATGGCGTTGCCGACAAGGTGGACGTAGTTCTGAACACAGAGCCGGTTGGTGAGGTTGTTCGAGCTTAGCTTAAGACGGCGCCTGCGGCCGGCGGGGTAGGTGTCCACACGACGCAGTGGTGCGTTGCGCGGTGGCCTACCCCGCTCTCCACAGGCGCTCCGTTGCGCTCCCCGATCCGTCCTCACCTGGGACTTGCCGCCGGCGTGGGGGGTACACTCTTAGCGGTGCTGATGTAGTTGTTGATGAGAGCGATCTCGTCGTGGGTGCCCCAGAACAGCCAGGCCCAGTAGTGCTTGCCGTCGCAGTACTACGCGGCACTGGGCAAGGTGCCGTCGAAGAGGCGGGCGAGAGGACACGGTGATGCCCTTGTTGGTCTTCTGGTAGGCCACTAGGACTAGGTGCTGACGCCAGGAGCGCTGCGCAAAGCACCACGTTGAGGCGACACTGGGGCAACCGGAAGTGCATCCCACCGTGTAGCGTACTCACCGCGATGGTGCACTTGTGCAGCCAGGCGTTCTCCAACGTTGTCGAAGGCCCTGCGTGATA
>NW_026268602.1:5387-9650 GCF_000697945.3 Frankliniella occidentalis | reverse complement strand
ATGTAAAATAAAAATGATTTTATTTGAAGGAAGCCTTCTTATCTGTTACTAACCAACATCTTCGGGACCGCTGGTCTTCCCGAGTTCGATTCTTGCGCGGTTTCGTGTTCGTTTTATTCGTGGTCCCTCTCCTGTTAATCATCGTTGGAATGATTGCTTCAAAAAAAAAAGAGGTTGGCTAGAAAGTTGTTCGTGCAAAGTATCTACATTTGCAGTTCTTTAACAAATGTGCAAAGTCCCATGATGGTTCATGGTACATGGAATCATTTTTCTAGCAGACCAAGTTTATCTCTGGCGATCTCAACGCATATGACTTGGACCTGTCTGTAAATGCATGGTACTACCTCCCCGCTGCCTACTCAGCCACTATATCGTCCACGCTGATCTTCCTGTTCCACACCCTGTACTTCCTACAGCTGCGCGAGGCAGCCACCGCTCTCAGCGAGCACCTAAACCAGGTGAGTGAACTGCTGCACTCTAAATGGGGAGGGACAATTTTTGTACCCAGCTAAGATGTGTCTTTGAACACATCTTCATATCAGATACAACTTTGTCTACGGAGGTACAAATTGTACCTTGGCTAGGTTACAAATGCTGTATTTTGTATGCTGACGAAGATACGAATTTGTATCTGGTTTCTGTGCTCAAAGACACGTCTAGCCTACTTTCAAAAATTGTCCCTCGCCATTTAGTGTGTAGGGTACACGATGAAAGTCTCGCGTTTGATTCGGGGGAGAAGTGGCTCGGCTCCCGAATGCATTCTAACCCTCCTCAACCGAAGCGTTTTGGCTCCACCTGACCCAGATGCGCCCGGGCGACACTGAGGGGGTGCGCCGTGCCCAAAAGCTCTGGGTCGGTCTGCGCGCGCTCTACAACGACCACCCCAGCTTTTACCTTCTGGACGTGTTCTACCTATCGCACCTCTTCATGATGATGCTGTTCTCCGTCTACTTGTGCTTCGCACTACTGTGAGTGTACTTCCTTCAGCCTGTTCTCCTGCAAATGGCTTCGATGTTGTTTTTCATGTTTGTTCGCCCCTCTTAGGTCTCTTGGGGTGTCGAAGGCGGGTGTCGCGCAAGTCATGTGGATACTATTGCTGGCATTGGAGCTGTTCGAGCTGAGCGATAGGGCGCACGAGGCGGTGACTGCGGTACGTTACAAGACCCACAACCACTCGCATACGATTTTCAACATATTTGCACTGTTCTCTTATGCATGCGACAGATGCACGGCCCTGTGGTGTCTGCCCTGGATAAGCTGTCGCTGGACGCGCATGACCAGCGTTTCTACCGAGCGGTAAGTCGTATTATCGCTCAAAAGCATGACTGCTTTGGACTTGGAGCGTGCATTAACTCAAACTAGGCGGATGCTCTTACTTTTACTGCCGTTGCAGGTGACGCTCTTCTACAAGTCTGTGAGTTACCGGCCAGCTCTCTTGTCGCTGAGCGGGTTCACCAGCATCGACCGACCTCTCTTCGGCTCCGTGAGTATTTGGTTTCAGCCGTCAGTCCCGTCAGTCCTTCTCCTCATGCAATAACATTTGAGCGGGAACTTACTGGTCGCGCCCTTCGTGTCCTACACAGATCGTCTCCCTATCAGTCACGTATCTCGTCATCATGGTGCAGTTTCGATCGGACACGTCTCATCCTTCTTCTTCTTAATGCCGTGGTTGTGGATTTTATTTTTTATCCTTCTCGCCTTCGTCCAGGAAGAGGAGTAAGGGGGGAAGGGGGGGGGGGTAAAGCCGATCATGGAAGGTCGAGGCCGAGATGCGCGTTGTTGAAAAATAAATAGTGCACGGAGACAAATTGCGCTCTACAATGGTGGACTGTTGCTGACCCTCTTCCTCTTCCACCGCACCTCATGACGTCGGTGGGAGTGTGACCTACACCACCTGGCGAGCTAATAGTCGGTTCCGGACGGCCCCGTTGAAAGGAAGAATTAAGGAACTCAGCACCGGAAACAGTCTAAAACAACGGCCAGAAACAAGTGCAAATGAGCCTTGACCGTTACAAGGGTGTTACTTCAGGTCATTTACAAAAACAGGTCAGACAATGTAAATACACCCCAAAATTGCCAAGATCAGAGCAAGCTCAACAAGGTCTCTTAGCGCCTGATGGGTAGGCAACACATTGCCTTGTTGTGCATGCATGTACTGCGGGCTGGCCTACCCTGAACCTCGCAGGCGCCGACCTCTCGTGATTTTTGCTAAACGATCGAATGAATTTGAGAAACGGATGTACTTTCTAGACGATGGCGATCCCTAAGAAGAACAAGAAAACCAGTGAAGTGTAAAAATTTATTTCGGTGAGAGCGTCCACGGCGGTGGTTAACGTGGACTTTCGTGGCGGCGTATTTTCCACTTTCCATACCTCTCAAATTTATGATCGGATAGGCAAAAAAATAAATAAAAATAGATCATCCTCTTATTAATATAGCTTTACTTTATTACTCGCCGCAAATGCCATTGAAGGGGCCAAGGCCAAGAGACCATAGGCTACTTGGTGCACTTTGAACATCGACGCATAAACAGGGGACTTGAAGTAGAACACCACGTAGACGACGTATTGTTCCTGTTGCCTTTATTAATTTTAGTACTATTATAATAATATTAATTACAATTACATTTGTATATGTGGGCCGTTATTAGGGGGCAATTCCAGGAAATGTCCACGCTCAGAAGCCTCCTCCAAAAAAAAAAAAAAATAAAAAAAAAATCCAGCAGTTTTTTGTTTACAGTTTTTAGTGAACACGCGACGGCGTGACGTACTCGCTGAAACTGCCCATCAACATAAACGGACACACAGTTTCTTTGGCATATCATTTTCAGCTAGGCGTTCTCGTGTCGCACGAGGGGGGCAGGGCTAGCGCTTGACGCTGTTGCTGAGGCCCGAGAAGCGGTGCGGGTGCGCGCGCCCGCCCACCATGGTCACCCTGCCCTCCAGCTTTTCCTGCGCCAGGTTCATGTGCTCGCTGAGATACGTGGCGAGCACCTCGTGGTCCGGCGGCCCTGCGGTGTAAAACACAGGATTATTATTCGCAAAAATTCCAGAAAAATTCTAGAACAACAACAACAACAGACAAAATATTTTTCTGTTTGAGTCGTCGGAGAAGACAAGACCGTATGCTCCTCCTCGTACCCTTCGTCCTGTTGTGGTGGTTGCTCCTGAGCTGGGGGTTGGCGTAGCCGCCGCTCAGCGCCACGGACTGCGCCGTCACGACGTACTCGGCGGCGGGGTCCAGGTCGGGGTACTCGCCGCGGCGCTGCTCCAGGTCGGTGCGCACGCGCGCGCGCACCACGCGCTGCCCCGGCGGCCGAGACAGGTCCAGGGTGACGTCGAGCCCCGACCACTGGAACAGGCCCTCGCCCGCGGCCGACGACTCGAGCACCTCGAGCAGCCCGGCGCCAGACACGCGGAACAGGTCCGTCGTGTACTCGTAGGGCAGCACGTTGAACACGTCCTCGAAGGTCACGTCTGAAACAGGGAACAGAATGAGGTGAGGCCGCACGATGGTTGGAGGGCGTTTCCCGGATCACGGCGTGGCGTGCCCCCTGATACGTCTGCTTCTGTTCTTGTTGACGCTTACCCCCCTTCTCCAGGTTGGCGACCATGGACCAGCCCACGGCGGCGCCCACGGTAGCCGGCGGCGACGCGGTCTTGCGCCAGTGCTGCAATCATCAACAAGAAGTGCGTCATGCTAGCTGGCTGCGGGGAAGCTATGCTGGCGCTGGCGGCACACCGGGAGGGGTACTACTCACGTCAACAAAAGCGTCGGCCACGACGTTGCCGATGCTGCACTCGCCCGTGAGGCACTCGAAGTCGTCCTGCGAGAGCCGCTCGTCCAGGTGGCCGACGCGGCGCCGGCCACGCAGCATGACGGCGGGCCTCCAGAAGCCGAGCATCGTGAGGGTGCGCGCGTCTGGGGGAGGGGGGGGGGGTCGAGGAGTTAATGTAAGTCAAACAACTCTCGCTCATACGTCACGCGAGGCCGAGCGCGCGCACTACTCACCCTCGGGCACCGACTGGTCCAGCAGCAGCGGCCGGCCCTCCCAGCCCACCACCTCGCCGTCCCGGTCGAACGTGACCATGATGTGGCCCAGGTACTTGGAGGCCGCCATGGCCTGCACGACGAGCACCCGCCGTCCGCTCTCGGGCTGCGTCACCGCCACCACGGGGTAGTCGCCGAACACGCGGTCGTCCGTCGGCGGGGTGCCTAACGTTCAAAGTACGGTGAGAAACTGAAGCCGCGGACTTTAATTTT
>NW_026268602.1:0-5337 GCF_000697945.3 Frankliniella occidentalis | reverse complement strand
TTCTGTAGTTATACTGTACCGCACGCACGAGTGCGGGCGGGCTTGCCTATATCGCCCCAGTCCAGGGCGCCTTACTGGCCGAGCGAGTCGGCAACCCGCCCGCACGAGTGCGTGCGGTACAACATTACTACAGATGTGCGCGGGGTTAATCAGCTACCTGGTATTTCAACTTGTTCCAATTTATTTTCGAAAAAAAAAATATTTTTTTTTAATTCCTAAGGCCGTCCCTACGAACGACGTGGTTTTATAACGCCCCCGCCCGCTCGCCTCACCCGAGTAGAGCAGCGTGTGCGAGTGGCCGCCCACGATCAGGTCGACGTGCTTGCTGTTCCTCGCGACGCGCAGGTCGCCGGCGAGGCCGTCGTGCGACACGCACACGATGATGTCCACGCCGGAGGCCTTGAGCCGCTCCGCCTCGCGGTCCACGGCCTCCACCTCGCCCGTCCAGCGCACTCCCCCAGTGTCCGAGATGTCGTGCGTGTTGTTGAGCATGTAGCCGACGACGCCGATGCGCCGGCCGCCGCGCGTCACCACGATGGAGGGCTTGACGAGGTCAGCGAGCTGCGGGTCGGCCGAGGCGTTGATGTTGGCGGCCAGCGCCGGGAAGGACAGCCGGCGCAGGAACTCCTTGACGTTGTGCACGCCCTGGTCGAACTCGTGGTTACCCAGGGCCTGTGCGGCGAGAGATGTCGGGTCACTATCAATTCAAACGCAATATTTTTTCCCCTTGAATTCTCCTCATTTTTTCAGGAAAAATTTTCTTTCGATTTCCCCTTGAATTTTCCTTGATTTCAAGGACTTAAGTGGTGGGACTCACCATGGCGTCGAAGCGCAGCCTGTTGAGGAAGAAGGACATGATGGCGTGTCGGTGGACGAAGTAGTACAGCGAGCCCTGCAGAGGCGAGACGGGGCCCAGTTCTCATTGCTACTATGATGATGCCGTGAAACAGGTAACCCCGCGATGGCGTCTAATGACTGTCTCACCTGGAAGTTGTCTCCCGCGTTGAGCACGAGCGAGTCCGGGTGCTGCCTTCGCAGCCGGTCCATCGCGGTGGCCACCCTGGCGATGCCGCCCACGCAGTTGGTCCCCCGGCACGGGTACGGCACGCACGTGTTCACCTACGCCAAAAAATACATATTGGAAATCGCATGTTCATTTATCGAAATCGATCGACCTCCAGGCAGTCCAGCGAGTGCCGGCTGGCCTATGACGATACCCTCCAGCGGGGATATTTTTCTTTCGATTTTCCCTTGAATTTTCCTTGATTTCAAGGCCGGCGGCGGGAGAGGATTAGACCGACCGTTCGCCTCTTCTGTTCAAAAAGAGTTCCGTTCAAGAAAACGTTCATTATTTATTACTGTAACGTCTTCGCCATAAAAGAAAACAACGTTTTATTTTAAGATGCTGTTGCGTTGGTGGGATGCCAGGTGAATCACAAGTACCCGACTTTGAATAGAGCCAGCTCTATTACTCACGCTCACGCATGTCGACGATGAAAGAGGAGAGTAGTGCAAGCACACGATACACCGCTGGAGGGCTTCGGTGAGAGGACCGTCGTCGGGGAGCGTCCTAGTCACGGTAATCGTAGTCCTAGCCGAGGGCCGAAGTGACCGACTGACCGCGCCTAGGCTCGGTCGAGGGAGGGCCGGCCGGGGCGGCGCCTGGCACTTGGCCCGTAGTTGATTATGCGTGAGGAAGGTCGCTATTGTAGGTTGGCCTCGGAAGTATAGTGTTTATTTCATTTAAATGAAATTCAATTGAACCTAATTTGGTGGCTTCCTGTTCTAGTCACGGCTCACGAGGGGACTCATACAAGCGTAAATTCCCGAGTCGGTTGAAACTTTGGGGTTCCCGACGGTTCCCCGAGGGGTGTGGAACTGAACACAAAAAGTGTACATCGACAAAAACATTCAGAAATAATCATGACACATTAGGATAAATATTGTGACAAATTTTCAAAATATGTCACAATATTTATGGTACAATCTGAAACAATCAGAAAATCATACATAATCTGACACAATGATTGTCTACACCCCAGGTAGAACACAATCGTCAAAAACGTTGACCGTATACAAAACGATTGCTGACAAAAATTCGTGCCGATTTGATATTTTGGTTATAGGGGGGAGTCCAATTTCTCAAAAACGTTAACACCTCGTGTCAACTGCGAAACGAACCCATGAATAAGAAACGTAAATTAAACATCCTAATGTGAATAAGAGTAATAAACATTTTCATGTGAAGAATTCAGGTGCCAATTCGTATGGAAATGTTAATCGTCTTTTGGTCCTTTTTGCACATCCATCAGCCCTTGTTGCGTAATGACACCTGCCGCACGAAATGGTATGCAAACCCGCAACACTGATAACAGGGGTGTTCACTCTGACCCTCTGGTACCTGGATTTAAGGTGGGAATGGGAAAATACCCCGGGGGGCGGTTCCCAAATTGGCGTGCCATGTTCAAGAACTAACTCTGTTGTCGTACAGCTAATTTACGCGGAGGCGTCCTATTTAAGAGACGCGAGCCCATAGACCTCAGGACTAGACAGCCTTGGCCTTGGCGGTTACTGTTATACACAATACCAGACCGATAATTCCGCTGTCCGTGCAGCTCACTCGAGTGCTCGCCTCGCTGCCCCTGAAGATGATCGTCGTCGTCTTGCTGCTGGTGGCCGTCGTACTCACGGTTTCCGCCCTCCTGGTCCGCTACTGGGGCGCGCTGTCCGAGTTCAGGCGCGTCCGCCGCATGACGGCCAAGCTGCCCGGCCCGCCCATGTACCCCGTGATCGGCAACGCGCTCGAGGGGGTCTTCGGCGAGGACGACTTGTACGGCCACCTGCAGTCGATCATGTCCACGTACGGGCCCCTGACCTGCCTGGCGATAGCGCACCTCACCTTCGTCTTCGTCATGGACCCCGACGACATGGAGGCCGTCATGACCAGCCCCAAGACGTCGCACAAGTCGGTGGTGTACGGCGCCGGGGAGCAGCTCCTGGGCCGCGGGCTTGTCGTCGTCAACGGGGTCGAGTGGCGTCGGCACCGCAAGGCCATCACGCCCAGCCTGCACAGCGACATCCTCCGCGACTTTGTGCCGCTCTTCTCCAAGCAGGGCGTGGCCTTCGCCGACACGCTGGCCGAGCTCGCCGACGAGGGAGTGGTGTTCGACGTGACGCCGCTCAGCGGAGAATGCGCTAACCGCGCCATCTGCGAGACCGTCATGGCCTCCGACACAGACGAGGACGACCCAATGATGCGCGCTTTCCTCGACGCAATCCCCAAGGCCCAGGACCACTTCATGTACCGTCTGTGGAGGCCCTGGTTCTTCAGCGATTGGGTCTACGCGCTGCATCGCTCGCGGTTCCAGGACTACCTCAAAGTCAAGGACGCCCTCGACCGATTCCCCCAAAAGATCATCCGCGAAAAGAAGAAGGCACTGCAGAAGAACGGGACCCTCCCCCAACAGAAGCGGCAGTGCTTTCTGGAGCACATGCTGGCCTCTGAAGAGGGCGCAGCTCTGAGCGACGCGGAGCTCGCCGCTGAGGTCAAGACCTTTGTTATGGCAGCCTCGGCGACCTCGATGGACGTCCTTTCCTACCTCATCTACACGCTCGCTATCCGCCAGGACATTCAGGACAAAGTTCGACAAGTAAGTTAAACACGACGAGAGCAAAAATTAGGCGTCATTCCAAATCCTCCTCCGATAGTGAAAAGAGATTTTTGCCCACGAAGTGGCAACAGCGCATGCCGAATTTTCTCTTGAAATAAATCGCATTTAGAGTAACTGACAACAAAATTACGCATTACCTCTGTCGGTACCTTGTTAAATTTGGCGGGGACAAATGACTTTCTTTTTTTGAGAAGACTCATCGATTACCCATTTTTATGAACCTATTTTTTTAAACCTAAATTAATTCCGAGATTTCCGCTGTTGTCAAGTTGTTGGCGTGATCGTCCTGGTGGCAATGTCATTTTCGCGCATCCGTGGGTTTCAAGGCAGGCTTTTCTTCGTTTCTAGGAGATCGACGACATCTTCGGCGAGGAGCGCGGGCGCCCCGTGGAGTCCTCGGACCTCGCCCACATGGAGTACACGGAGCGGGTCATCAAGGAGACGCTGCGCTACTTCAGCGTCCTGCCTCTCTTCGCGCGCACCGTCACCGAGGACTTGCCCCTGCCGTCCGGCTTCACCGTCCCGCGCGGCTGCGAGGTGGCCTTCTGGCTGCCCTCCGTGCACCGGAACCCCAAGTGGTTCCCGGAGCCGGACAAGTTCGACCCGGACCGCTTCCTCCCGGAACACTCGCGCGGCAGGCACCCCTTCGCCTTCGTGCCGTTCAGCGCCGGGCCCAGGACCTGCACCGGCCGGCGGTACGCCATGATGTTCCTCAAGACGGTGGTGGCCGCCATCGTGCCGCGGCTGCGGTTCGAGGTCCCCGACGACGGCCCCAAGCGCGTTGAGGACATACCGCTCTTGATGAACGTCTCCATATCCGTGCGGGGTGGCGTCAACATCCGTGTGCACCGGCGGTCACAGACAGACATGAGCGTAGTCCCCGCTTCAGACAAACCTCTTGGCCGGTCTCAGAAGCCACTTTGACCCTTGAGCTGGACACACTTGGATTGCCTCTGCAGGCGCGGCCGGAACACCGGTCACTGCCTCTCTGGCTAGGATGCCCCTAGAGAGCCCCTGCTGCACGTCCACCAACCTTCACGGAAAAAAAGAATCAGCTAAATAAGCTAATGCATTCGCTAATATGCCCTTAGATTAGAATATTAGCTTTCCTAGCTAATTCCCAGCTAAGAAAGCTAAAATATTAGCTTTCACAGCTAGTTGCTTTATTTTGTAGACAACCGCCATGGCTAATTTATTAGCTCTCCTAGCTAATTCTTAGCTAGGACAGCTAATATTCTGATCTAAGGCCACATTAGCGAATGCATGAGCTAATTTAGCTAATTCTTTTTTTCCGCGTTCTGCAGTCTCGCACAAGCTCTCACCGCGGCGACGCGCGGTGCCTGCAAGGTAGGCAACTCAGCCAGCTCGCGCGGGGCGCAGCAGCCTATCTCAGCCCCCGGGGGTGATCGGATAGCCTCCCGGGTTGTTCGACTTCGGTTGCTAATCCCAGCCCCAGTCCCCAAGATTTTGGTGTTTTGATTATTACCCTCTAAAATACAAAATGTGGAACTTTCGGGGGCCGTGGTACGAGAGCGACAACGGCAGAAGTCAAACAATCCGACGAGCTCTCCAATTGACCTCCCCGGAGGCACACGAATGTATTAGATCTCTCTTTTGAGAGTAGGGTACCTTTTCCCACAACATTTGTAATTATTTAGATTATATT
>NW_026268601.1:11684-12679 GCF_000697945.3 Frankliniella occidentalis | reverse complement strand
CCCCGCCCACTCGGCTGGGATGGTATTTGTCGCTACATACCCTCGAAGGGCCCCTAGCCCCAGGGGCGGCAAAACCGACACCAGAGTCACGCGACGCGTATAGAGGAAGGGCCTCGTAGCCTGGTTGTTATGTTTCAATTCGGGAGATAATAACCGGGTGCTGAGCCGAGGAGTCGAGTCCCGCAGGTTTTTATTTCCCCTCGCACCGCAGCCCACCGCCGCACCCGCAGCACTCTATTCGGGCTCTAATTTGTTACGTCGGCCGTGATGCTTATTGTTGGGCGGGCCGAGGCCTAGTCAAAGGTGAAGCGCTACAAGGGCGCGGCGAGGCGGGGGAGGCCACGGAGTGGGGGGGTGGGGGGTGGAGCTCGGCCTACGAATGGGTCAGGAAAATGGCCGAGGTGGTCATAAAGCCCGAGTGTAACCTCTTTGTCTTAATACGTCGTCACCTTCCCCCACCCCCTATCCTCCGGTCCACGTTAACGGCGCTCCACCGCAGAGGGGGGTTGCGGGGGCTCGGGCGGGATGGAGGACCAGGGGGACCCGGCCGGTGATCAGGTACGGGTCAACCCCCATGTCTCCCCCGGCCCCTGCTCCCCCATCCCCCCGCCGACCTGTGAAGCCCCGCCGTGTGTCTAGAGTGGTATAGGATTTAGGGGGTGAGGAGCGGGAGAGGGGTGGCTCCGCCAGGCTCCGCTGTCCCGGATGAAGGAGTGCCCTTATTTGTGGGCTCCCCGCCGGGGACTCGCGGCCACATATTCCCGGGCCGGTCGCGCCGTGAAATACGAGGCCGGCGCGGAGATCGGTTGCGCCGACGAGCCGACTGCGGCGGCCGATGACTCTCAAGCTCGCCCGGTGCTGCACACGGGCCCCCCAATAACTGATGACTGCATGACCTCGACCGCGCTGCTCGGTGAGGCCGCCGAGGCTAGCCGAGGAGGGCCTAGGGAGGAGGCGGGGGATGGCGCGGTGCGACCACGACGATGAGGGGGGGG
>NW_026268601.1:10594-11064 GCF_000697945.3 Frankliniella occidentalis | reverse complement strand
TCTCTCTCTCTCTCTCTCTCTCTCTGTTTCTCCTCCTCTCCCTCTCACTCCCTCTCTTTAAAAAAGTTTACCCTATTAGCACGCCCTCCTCTCTCCGCGGCCGGAGAGTAGGGAGGGGATTATAAGTGCCGGCTAAAAGAGAGAAATTGCCATAACTTCTCCTTCTCACACCACACCGCCTTGAAAGTTATTTTTTTTTCTCAAAGCAGCTGCTGCTGTTGCTGCTTGACTTTCATTCCATCAAATTGCATAATGGTGATGATGATGATGATTTTTTCCCGCTCCTCTCTCCGTTTTTTCTCTGTCTTCGCCTCTTGTTTCATACCCCTCACGACGCTCACGAGAGAAAGAAACACAAGATTAACTTTCTCATCTCGTCGCGCAAAGTTTTCACCTCGCGGCGTTGGCGTGTCGGACCGTGTCGTGTCGGGGCGTGTCGGAGTGTGGCGGGGCGGGGTGAGGTTGGGCGG
>NW_026268601.1:2724-3904 GCF_000697945.3 Frankliniella occidentalis | reverse complement strand
CCACCATCCAAGGTAATGATGATCGGGTACCAGCCCAAAGTACATGCTGCAGTAGCAGCTGCTGCTGCGCCCCGCAGCTTCCCGCTGCGCCCCGGGCAAGGCCAGAGCGAGCAACCGTGGTGCATCCGGAAAAATGAAAAACTGTTGGATCTACCCGAAAATATTCCCGAGTAAATATACAACATTCCTTGTAATTTTTATTTACAAAATATTTCGTAAAGTCTTGTCGATCGATAGACTACCAAGTCGGTACAAAATGCTAGAAAATTTAACCTAAATTTATTTAAACCTACGATAATTTTTCAGATCATCTGCCTAGGCGAAGGAAAATTATGATGGTTTTCTACTAATTACCCAGTGAGCACAACATGTTTTATAACTGCACTTTCATGTTGCCTCGACACCTCGACCCTCGCATTCGTTTGTTGTCCCTAGAGTTGGGCATGCGACGGTTTACAGCTTTTCTGGGTGCGCTGGCGACGTCAGCAGGACTCTTTGGTACGCTCGTGATAAGCCTGAAGAAGCTCTGCCGCTTTGCTATAATTACAACGCCGTTACCAGCAACAGCGCAGCTCTAGCGCGGGCGCTGCGTGGGCCCGTCTGGCTGCGCCGAGCTCCGGTGCCGCTTGCGCCTCGGAATAACTGCAGGGTGGGCTGACATAACAGGTGCTTGGCTTCCACCGTTTTGTACTTACAGAAACCTTTTTTTTGTGTGTGTGTAAAATGTGGTTACAGCTTTTCATTTTTCTGGACTTTCTCTCTTTCTTCCGCCGCGCCCACGTCCTTATAATCGGATGATATAGTCCTCGGCAGCAGCCTGATGGACAATCGTTCCGTTTTAGGAAGAAGATGAAACGCTCTTTCGGAATCATGTCTCTGATTCCAGACGGCTAATCCCCCCAACCCTCCCACTCGCTGCCCAGTTAGACCCGAAGGAGGCCTTGCCCCGGCCTTGCGCCGCTGCTGTCCCCGTGCCCCCTCACTCCCGGCGCCCCGCCCGCTCACTGCGGTCCGCCTATCAACCCTTCCCCAGGGCACGCCCCCTGCTCCCCGCCGTGAACCTTTCTTATACCTGCTCAAGTCATCCGACCCACAATCTCTGCCGAGAGATCCTTTTTGCTCACTCCTTAAAACCCATCATCTCCGCTCTGCCGTGCCACGACGTAAGCCCCCCCCCCCC
>NW_026268601.1:0-1305 GCF_000697945.3 Frankliniella occidentalis | reverse complement strand
TCTCTCTCTCTCTCTCTCCACCCGTCCCCTTTCCCGCCCCGTCCTTACGAAAGAAACAAAACACGAATAAACTATGTCTGAATTACTTACGAAAATAGCAACAAGGCGGTAAGGAAACAGTTTAGGGGAGGCCCGCGTCAGAAGGGGCGGGCCGAGTCATATTTCTCAGAGCAACCTCCCGTGTTTCTGGGCTGGAACGATTGTTTCGCTCCATTTTCCTCTCTTATTTTCGCCTCCCCCGCACTACTGTATTCTCGGACGCGATCTCATGGTCAGGTTTTTCTTCATCAACAAACTCGAAAAACGGAGCACGTACAATTTTAAAACACAAACTACAACTCTCCTTTCATATGATCGAACGAGGGGGCAATAACCCCCTTTCGATGTGTACACATGATTCCCGAAATACTTGATTCTTGATTCCCAGTGATTCCCGTCCGCATATATTTATTCTTAGGTTTTCTAGTGGTACCAAACGCTTATTTCGACTAGTTTCTACCAGTTCAACTAGTTTCCCGCTTAGTTTAGACGATTTCTGTTGATTTCGATTAATTTTTATCCTGATGATTCCCAGGCAGGTGTACGTACACATGATTCCCGGAGTTGTTGCCCCCTTGTCATCGAAAGACTTCATATTGACGCACGAGTGTCAAATCGAAGAAAGGTATTCACTTTACAGGCACAAGATGTAAAGTCACGTTAAATCATGTGTTAGCGTAGTTGCCGCACATGAGAACTTCCCTTATTAAATCCAAGCAGTACTGTGTTTTTTGCCAATAAGAATTATTGAATTCTAGAAACAAAAGAGCATATTACTTTTTATTTCGTTTCTTGGCTGAATCTTAACTTCTTTACTGAGCAAAATTTTTAATAAAGTTTTAGTGGGAATTCAACTGCAGCTCATCATTTTACTCATTTTGTATGCGTTTGTTCCTTCTACTTCCTTTTTTCGCTTCGGGTTTCACGACTAAATGAATAAGAAACTGTCATTTTCGAGTGATTTTAAATAGTGTAACTCTCCACTTCAAAAGAAAACGAAAAGCTAGCTACAGTTTCGAGTCCATCCGAAATGCCACACAATTCCGAGTCAAGGAGAGGGAGATCTCCTTCCTGTGTAAGGGTGGCCGCCCGGGCACGACGGGAAAAGAACAGTCTTGCCGGTGTGGGGGTGCGGGTCGCCCCGCGGGACAAACGGAGTCTTGGGTCCTAATCGGCTTTGCTTGGGGGAAGAAGGGGGGATGGGGGGCGCTCTCCGCCGTGCTGGCCGCCTCGTTATGTGTGATCAGGATTGCGCGGGAAGGGGGG
>NW_026268600.1:9074-10231 GCF_000697945.3 Frankliniella occidentalis | reverse complement strand
CGGTGATGTGATAGCATATTTTTTTCGCGTAGGGTCCCTACCTGACTTTCGCCGATCGCTTTTACATGTGCGAACCACCCAAGTATCCGTGGCTAGTAAATCTGCGAGCGAGTCACTTTAACCCATATAAACCGAAAGAACTACAACTGCTGACTGGCAACGTGACAGGTGTAAATGTTACTGTGGATGACGGCTTCTGGGTAAGATATTGCTGTTTGAGATATTCCTTTGCACTACTTTTGAAAACCTGGCCGACGTCATGATAGATGACGGCTTCTGGGTAAGATATTGCTGTTTGAGATATTCCTTTGCACTAATTTGTGACGTTCTGATAAGGAGAGGAATTTGAAAACGACTACCTTCATTTTTACATTTATCCTTATTAAAACAGATAAAATTAATGTTAGCCCTTCGGTCAAATAACCAATGGAAGGATAACTACCTTGTCTTCACCTTAAACGACAAGGCATGCACGAATTTTAAAGTGCATATGCCTGGACTTTACAAGATTCTTTTCGGTCCGAATCTTAATCTCAAAGAGGAGTGCCTACTCAAACCTGTAAGTATTTTCACTACAATTTGTCTCCTGTGGTTATTCGTTTCAGTTTTCTATTAATTTATGTTATTGAAGAGCCAAGATTGAAGTTCATTTAAACATTCAAGCAATTATAAAAAGCTGTCGTCACTTCTATTCACAGGGAACTTACAATGTGAATAACACTCCAATCGACTGGACTTTTCCAAAATTTCCAGTCATGCCTTACGGCCGCTTTAAGGTGAAACTGACGATGGGTAAGGCTGAACAACTAGCAACATGCCTTTTCATAGAACTGAGGCATATGCCCAAGTTGGAGTAGTGACAAGGCACTCTACAACCCTGAAAAAAAGCAGTAAATTTTTATCCAAATACAATGTTGCACTCGACAGCTTTTATTATTTCCGGGGTATTTTTTTTATCCTCCAATAACACTAATTTTTGTAACTCCCGGTACCCTCACCTGCCAACTATTTGGACTTATTTTGATTTGCCTCCAGGAGGACTTTACTGTTTGCGCTACGGCCCAGCAGCTGTAGGGATGCCATCATCGCACTCCGAGGAGAGAGAGGAGGAGGATAGGGAGGGGTGGGATGGGGGGAGGAGGAGAAGGAGGGTTGGG
>NW_026268600.1:3425-3730 GCF_000697945.3 Frankliniella occidentalis | reverse complement strand
TACAGGGTGGTCCACAGACCCCTTCCTTTATTTTGCTTATACTGTACCGCATGCAGGCTTGCGGACGGGCTTGCCTACCGTCGCTCTCCACGGCGCCTTATGGCCCCGTGCGAGTATGCAACCCGGCCGCACGCCTGCATCCGGTTCAGTATAAGCAAAATAAAGGAAGGGGTATGGACCACCCTGTATGTTTTTATTTATTTGTAATTAAACGCTTGTATTAATTTTGATGTTGATAGTTTTATTTAAAATTTGTTAAGTCTTGTTAACAGTTGCTGAGACCCAGATGTTTAGACGACGTTGTC
>NW_026268600.1:2017-3375 GCF_000697945.3 Frankliniella occidentalis | reverse complement strand
GGAGGAGGGGGGGGGGAGAGGGCGGATGAGGAGGAGGTGAAGGATGCTCTCGCGGGCTTCTCTGCAGCAGCGCCGCGCAACCCAGAGTGACTTGCGAAGGTCAAGGAAGTACCGCGTGGAGCTGCATAACGGTGAGCTTGAAGCAGACGAGCGAACGCTCCGCCCCGCCTCGCCCCGCCACCATGGCCAGGGTGAGCTCCCCCTCCGTCCGAGAGCGCGCACCGTCGCGACGTGAAAGAATTCTGTTGATGTTGACGAGCGCGGCGGCGGTGCGGCGGCGGTGCGGCGGCGGTTGTCGGTCTGCATCCTGTTCGCGCACAACCCGACTGTGATCGTGGACACCGGCACGACGCCACGCGCTGCGGGGTGGGTACGAATGTCACGGTTGTGGGGGTCGTTTTAAGACGCTGTTCCATCGTATCGCCCCTCAATTCGGGTGCCCTCTTGTGCGTGAGGCATGGTTCATGTGGGGTACAAAAATATCACCCCATCCAAAAACAAAAAGGGTTTCGGAATCACCACTCGCAGCCATTATAGCGATCACATGATATTTGTACCCCGCGGGGTCCCAACGTACCTCCAATAATGAATGGTGTCGTGGTGATCCTAGCACCCGGGTTATAATAATGGTGCTAGTATCACGAGCATATAAACGTGAACAGTGCGAATTCACGCAGCAATAACCAGATTAGCACTCGGAGATTGGTGACCGAGTGTGTGCCTCCGGACGCAGCGGTGTCGGCAGTCGTGGCGTAGCCGGCCGCGGCGTTCGGCATTCCTCGCCCGCCACTTCCAGCACCGCCCGGCCAGTGACAAACTACACTGCCAAGAAAGAGGCGGGGGGAGGGGGCGACGTGTGTGTGGAGAGTTTCTTTCTACGACTACTCGCTTGAGGTGATAGAGGGAGAGGAGGTGGGGCGAGAGCGGGAGAAAGAGAGAGAGGGGGGGAGGGAGGGGAAGAGAGAGAGAGAGAAAGGTGAACTAGCCGTGCTGCCTGGCAGGGCAATGCCCGGCCCGGGCAGCACAACTACCACTACCGCAGCCACTACTCGCCTATGCCCTGTAATTGTGAACGGCGGAGAGGACGGCGGCGGGGCTCGAGTCAGGCCGAGGGACCAACCCCCACTCCCTCTCCTCCCCCGTCAGAGCAAAAGTAACACCAGGTGTGTTCCAGGTCCAGGAGGCCACACCACATGTTGTCGTGTGTGTGTCCGAGAGGCTGGTGAACTGAAGTCGCCAAGCCGCGCTAATGTGAGGGGTGCCATGCCGAACTGCGGCGTGGCGTCGAGGGGCCGAAGGCAAACAGCCTTGGGCGCTGAGCACCGTCCCAGCCTCCCCGCTCCGCCCCGCCCCGCCCC
>NW_026268600.1:0-1405 GCF_000697945.3 Frankliniella occidentalis | reverse complement strand
GGGGGGGGGGGCTGTGGCAGGAGGTGGGTTAGTGCAGCTGCGGGGGTTGGAGGCCGCTGTAGGAGGTGGATGCAGCACGCAGCTGCGGAGTGAACGTACAGGGTGGTCCACAGACCCCTTCCTTTATTTTGCTTATACTGTACCGCATGCATGCGTGCGGGCGGGCTTGCCTACTGTCGCTCACCATAGGCGCCTTATGGCCCAGTGCGAGTAAGCAACCCGTCCGCACGCCTGTATCCGGTACAGTATAAGCAAAATAAAGGAAGGGGTCTGTGGACCACCCTGTATATTTATGCGGGAGATGGATGCAGCTGCGGAAAGTTGCCCACGGGTCCAGCCGCGGGAGTTTGATGCTGATGAAGCTCTGCGGGATGGGGTGGATGCAGAGCGGCACCAGGTGAGGGGTTAGCTATAGGCGCGGAGCGGACGTAAAAGGGGGGAGATTGACAGCCGTTCCAGCCGCATTGTTAAAGTGTCTGCTATCTGAGTCCGCAATCGGGCGTACAGTCGCAGCCGCCGCTGCAACACAACAGCAGGCTCGTGGCGACGGGCCCCGCTTGGCGACCGCCGTGGTGGTGGCGGCGGCGGTGAAGCTGACGGTGAAGCTCGCGGTCGTGGCGACGGCAGCGTCGTCGTGCACCTCAAGGTCTCTCCTCCTGCTGCTCAGGTCCCGCGGGCCGGCGCGGGTGCGGGCGCGGGGTCAGGCAGGGTGCGCGGGGAAATACCGCCCACGCCTCCGCGGCGGCGCGAGCAGCTTCTTCACTTAGCGACCAGCCGCTGTGGGGGGCTCGCCTCGACGCTGCGAAACCGGAATCGATATCACAAGTCAGAAAGTAGTGTCCATGTCACGACCATAGTCCGATAGTCTGACGTCACCATTGCACACACAGTGCAGCACCCGCAGCAGTTACGTGTTTCTTTTTGTGATTTTTATTTTTGGAGGCGGGGGGGGGGGGTCACAATTGGTTTACTTTACAGGGCACTTTATGTGTCACGTTAAAGTGCATCCCTGAGGGGATAATATATTCAGTGGCGGTAGGTTAAATTTATCATAGCGTCATGCGACGACTTTTAGGGCTGAATAACATGTTTTTACCCGTTGTTGGTGTACGGTACACACATGCCTCCCCCCAATATTTTAATAAAAGAACGAAAGTTTTCCATTTTTTTCCTTTTTTTGGAGGGGGGCACCCCAATCACCTGTTGAGTCATTGAATGCGGTTCGACACTTCAAGCGCGCGTGTCCGTCGTTCGGCTCATGTCCCCACACAGACTATGTACTTTCTTGTGTGGGACTTCCCCCGCAAATGCCAGTGGAAATGAATATCCTCTGGGCTGGGACTCCAGACAGGAATGCATGTTGGGGGCGGGGTGGGGGGCATCTAATGACGGAAGTCCCCGAGAC
>NW_026268599.1:9075-9373 GCF_000697945.3 Frankliniella occidentalis | reverse complement strand
TTTTCTGGAAATATTTTCCTATTTCTGGAATTTTTCTTCCTAGAAAAGTTTCCAAGTTCTCTGGATACTCTCTGGACTATACCCTCGCTAGCCTCGTCGCTGAGGTGCAATCTCAAAGGCGGATGGTGGTGGTGAAGGCACGGCATAGGGTCCTCCACGGGGAGGATGCCGGCCGCTGCGGCATTCCTTTTTTATTGAAAGGGTCCAGGTCGGGACCCCGGGGGGCGTCTGCTGGACCTTCGGGCCGGGTGCCGGGTCCCTACACGTAACCGACCCCAGGGGAATTTCTATGGTGATG
>NW_026268599.1:3840-4240 GCF_000697945.3 Frankliniella occidentalis | reverse complement strand
TTCTTTTCGTTTGCCAACAGAGTGTTGCTGTGCGTCCTGTCGGATTTGCCCTTTCGTGTGGCGGTGCCCCCCTCTGCCCACGACAAGCTCGCCCTCCTCCTCCTCCCCACTCGTCTCGACGTCGACAACGGGAGAAGTGTCATTTCCGTTTATTTCTACCCATTTTGCCTTCCGGCTTCACCACCTCTTCCGAATGGCTTTCACCCGCGCCTTGCCGCCTTGCCGCCGCGGCCTGTCGCCAAATCGGGCAAGCGCGGGGGTCCCGCCCCGCGCCATAGCGCCATAGCGCCGCACCACCCTGGTCCCCGCCCGGTCGCGCTTGGCACAGGCTCGGCGACGGTCGAGGCGACAGTATGGCACGAGCAGATTGGATCTCTTGCCTTTTCGCAGATTCGTCACG
>NW_026268599.1:1797-3790 GCF_000697945.3 Frankliniella occidentalis | reverse complement strand
CCCTCACCCCGGCGGCGTAGGGTTGGAAATTTCCCCCCAAAACTTCCCCTAAACCTCCGGAAATGCACGGAAAATTCTGAAAAAATGTGGAAAATTTTCCTGTTTATCCCGGATATTTTCCGTTTTTTCCGAAAATTTTCCTGAAATTTTTCGGAAACTTTCCAGGGCTTTCAACCCTGCCGCGGCGCGGTCCGGTGATCCTAGGGGAGTGGACCCGACGGGCCCCTCCGCCAGGGAGGGCGTATCAGTTCGGCAAACACTGACTGGCGTGCGCACGTTTTCTATAGAAGGTCCCCTAGACTGTCTCTATACCAGAAGGCAATGTCTCGTTTTGGCTTCCACCAGCGCCCAGCCGCAAAAATGGCACTCACGAAATTGGCCACCTACCTCCGCTGCAATGGGAAAAATTATAATAAAAATATCCCAAATTAAAAAGTAATTAATGTTCTCCTTACTGTTTTTCTAACGGTCTTCCCTCTCTCTCTCCTTGTTGCAGGCGTCGCTCTGGAAGTCACACCGCCGAGGCCTTTAACCGGGCCACACGAGGAGCAACTCGAACGGATTACCAACTCGAGCATTATAAAAGAAGCCAGCAAGACGTCTTTGTGCCCCAGTGTGCGTGCGTGTGCGTGCGTGCGTGTGTGTGTGTGCGTGTGTACACCTCGCGGACCATGAGGTGGACGCGACGGCGGCCCAGTGAAAGTGAACGTGAATGTGAATGTTGTGTCGCGTGGTGAGCAGAGCGAGGCGTCGCCACGACGCGTGGGTGCCACACACTGCTTTGGATACGACACCCGCCCCGCCCCGCCCTGCCCGCCCCAGCCATGCGGCGGACAGGCTCGCGGCCAGCTTCGTGGAGCGCGCCAGGTGAGTCACATGGAGCCTTTATTTTGCTTATACTGTACCGCATGCAGGCGTGTTGGCGGGCTTGCCTACCGTCGCTCACCGCGGCGCTTTTTGGCCCCGTGTGAGTATGCAACCCGCACGCACGCCTGCATCCGGTACATTATACGCAAAATAAAGAAAGGGGTCTGTGGACCACCCTGTATGAACGAAAATCATCCGTTCACCCTCTAAACGGGGAGGAACAGCTTTGTCACCTTAGATGTGTCTTTGAGAACATCAAAATCAGATTTCATACCAACAAGCTAGGGTAGGACACGCCCGCACCCGCAAGCGATACAAAAATCGACGTAAGAAACGCTCTCTGAACCATTTTTTCTCTCACACACAAAAAAAAGTGGTTTGTAGTTGTGGATACATCTTCCATGTCTTTCAAAAAATTTTGTCCCCCGGCAAAACACAAAAGCCAGTAGCTATCAAAGTGGTTGAAGGTGCTCCATAAGCCCTACCCCTACCTGCCTGTAGCCAGAGGCATCCAAGAGGTCTGCTGAGGTGAGGAGAGGGGGGAGCGGGGAAGTCGGAAGTTTCAGAGCAGCCCGCCAGCCGCCAGTTGCTGAATTCCCCCCTGCAGGGGATCAGCCCCGCTCCGCTTGCATGACGGCAATGGTGCTCTCCTTGACCTCCACCCCACCCGGGCCAGGACCACAGAGCACACCAGGACACGGCCTCGGCGGCGGCAGCAATTTGTTTACCTGCAACTACTGTATGATGTGAGATACCCATGGTTCAGTTGAATTTTTACGTACTAAATGGTTTTGGACCATTCTCTGTCTTAACTGTTGATGTTATTTTTATTTTTTTCTGTAAGTATGTAAGAGCATTCTTTCATTACTTAAGGTCCTAATTCAATGCTGTGATTGAGGTTACTGTCATGTATTAATAATTCATAAGTTTAACTTGTTTTTTGCTGTTCAACACAGATTCAAAATCATGATTTATTTTATTGCCATCGCATTTCATTGCATTTCATTTGCATTTCATTTCAATTCATTTCATTTTAAATGAAAAATATTCTGATATAATTAACAACAGCATCTATAACAAAGTAAAAATACTTTCCTTTGTTTTTGTTTAAAGGCCTAGCAATGAT
>NW_026268599.1:0-1357 GCF_000697945.3 Frankliniella occidentalis | reverse complement strand
AGCGTCCAATCTAAGGAAGTGTTCAACCGAGGAGTTGCACACTTGCAAGTGCACACCTGCCGAGTTTAACACTTGCAAGTGTACGACTACGGAGTTGCACACTTGCAAGTGCACATCTACCGAGTTTTACACTTGCAAGTGTACGACTACGGAGTTGCACACTTGCAAGTATTCAACTTGCAGTTGCACACTTACAAGTGTTGAGCAGTTGAACACTTAGTTTATCAGTGTAAATTTTCCGGAAAAAAGTTCGAGATTTAAAAAAAAAAACAACACGTTCATTCCGGAAATTTTCTGTGAAATTTGGGGAAAAAAGGAAAATAAGGGATTTTTCATTTTTTTTGCAACTTTTCCTGTATTTTTCCGGCTTTCAAATCCCAGCCATCCACCTGAGGTTTTTACCCCTGGGTGCGAAATATCACAGGGCTCCCTAACATGGGCTGCTGCTGCAGTGCATGCAGAGCGACCCTCATGGAGCGACGTCGTCGCCCCGGAACACACTGCTGGCGGTGTGTTGTTGTGTATGACGATCCAGAGCTCTGGAGCCGGGCTGCTATTGTCTCGACTGCTCCACACTCTGGAGGGCGCGGCAGTCGCGGCGGTCGGCCTTGGTGGGGCCGCCCGGCCTGCTGCGGCTCCCCTGCCCTGCCGCGTCTGCTGGCCCAAAGTACTTTCCTTCAAGCCTTGCCTCGCCCTGCCCCGCCCCGCTCGCTGGCCGTACACCGGGGCATCTCTTGTGGCTATGGCTTCCGGTGAACGTCGTCGTAGTCGGCCGTCGTCGGAGAGGCGCAAAGAGCAGCGGCTACTTGGGACGGACGGACCATGGTGAATGACTGAATCGGGTTATCTACCCACCCCACCTGCAGCAGCCCCGCCCCGCCCGGCCCCGCCTCGCCCCGCCCCGCCTCGCTATCGGC
The DNA here is from genome assembly GCF_000697945.3 of Frankliniella occidentalis. Taxonomy (NCBI): domain Eukaryota; kingdom Metazoa; phylum Arthropoda; class Insecta; order Thysanoptera; family Thripidae; genus Frankliniella; species Frankliniella occidentalis. The sequence continues at coordinate 440 of NW_026268599.1, read as the reverse complement.
CTCAACAACAATGGGGCTCACGGCGTGGAGCAGGAGCAGCAGCTAGCAGTGGGAAAGGGAAACGAAGAGGCGTCCGGGCCCGGGCGGCGGGAGGGGTCAGGATCAGGCGGAGCGGAGCGCGTCGGACACCGGTCCGTCTTCTGCAACTCGCGCGCGGGGCCGTCAGAGCAAACCTCGCGTTGTTGGGCTGACGCACCGCTAAAGAGAAGTTGTCGCGAAAACAAGAAATGTCATCGACGATTTCTTTTTAGCAGATGATACCTTAAATAGCTTTAGACTAAACATAAAACATATATATATAAAACTTTAAGGTGTCAGCAGCTTGTACTCTCGAGAAGGGCAGAGAACCAAAGCGCATGACGTCACCCAGATGTATAAGGGGCGCGAGAAGTCGCCAGCCGCGCCCGTGCCCACCAACAATACCCAACAATACTGAGCCA
>NW_026268598.1:9457-9661 GCF_000697945.3 Frankliniella occidentalis | reverse complement strand
CAGTTTCTGTACCGCTCCGCCATCCCCCCCCCCCCCACATCGCATGCTAATTTTCCAAGTCGCTCGTAAAACCGAAAGGCACTCACATGCAAGGCAAAAGCGTCGCGGGGCATCTCTCCCTCACTCCCCCTCCCTACAGCCCCCCCCTCTCTCTCTCTCTCTCTCTCTCTCCCCCAGTACAATGGTAAATCCCTCCCCGCCTGG
>NW_026268598.1:3715-4516 GCF_000697945.3 Frankliniella occidentalis | reverse complement strand
CCGACAGATGCAGAGCGATGCAGCACAGTAAGACAGAGAAGGAGCACATCTCAGCGCATTGGAGCGCCGCCCCCCCCCCTCACACACACACACACACAGCGCCACGGAATCCCAACGTGACGACGGGTTTTAGATCCGGCGAGCACGACTATGCAGGACAAAATGAAAATGTAAAAAAAAAATGAGAGAGAGAGAGAGAGCAACGGACCCCACAGCCGGTATGATACAAACTGGCCTTTTCCCTCCCTGCCTCTCTCCCCCAACCCCAAGCCCTCCACGGTATGGTTGCCACTGCGAGAAGCCACTTGACCGGCGTGTTTGCAAATACTGAGCGATGGCCGGGCGGGGCGCGGCGGGGCGCGGCGGGTGGGCAGCTGTTTGCCTACCACTCACCGCCCTCCCCTCCCTTCCCCTCCCCTCCCTTTAGCCCGGGCTGTGTGTACCTCTCCACTTGGCGGCTTGATGGTCCATGGAAGCAATAATTAAATCGTTATTAAATCTGGAACACTGCGGAAAGATCGCGCGTGATTAAAATGATATGGGCGACGGGATTGAAAACAAACAAAGGAAACAGAGGACAAGTCGGGAAGTTATCGCGGTGGACTAAACACTATTCGTCTTAATTGTAGCTATTCGTAATTTCATCAAAATAAAAAGATTACGAAAACAGTATACCTTGGATTATTTTTTCGTGGCGAAACCAAAATTACAGTGCGTGGGTGCCAAAGGGTCGTAAGTGGCTCCAGGGGGGAGGGCGCTGACACTCAACCATAGCTTTACAGCTACCCTCAGCGAGGGGGG
>NW_026268598.1:1018-1795 GCF_000697945.3 Frankliniella occidentalis | reverse complement strand
CTCCCCTCCATTCCTCCCCCTCCCTCATCCCCTTTTTGATTTGTCACAATTACCCCTGTTGGGTGGATGTGAATGAGAGGGTAGGTGTGGTGCATAGACTGTAAACACACTTCATTGTGCGTCGAGTACTGCACACAACCGAGTTGAGTACACTGTGGCAAGAAATGTGCGCAAAAATGCCATCTGAAGATTTGACAGAGAAATGCCAAAATGTTTAAACACAACTCGCAACTAGTCCATCAACCGAGGAACTTTGCGTCCTTCGACAGTTATTAAGCGAGAGTCTCTGACTTACTAAACTACTAGGCGTAAGAAACGTAACTTTTCACACGGGTCGTAGTCCAAAAAGCTTTTTTGGCGTGTTGGTTTCGCGACCTGGATCTCAAGGACAGCAGGAGGGAGGAGGGGGGTGGCCGTCCAGGCCGTCGCCAGCGACACGAATCCAGTTCCTGCTTCCGGACCCACGGTGAAGTTCGCGACCGACAATAACTGAGGCACTGCCAAAATATTGCTCAATTTCATTTGTCCTTTGCTCACGGCTGGCTCTGGCTGTCCTTGCTCGCGCTGTCTCAAGGCAAAAGCAGCAGCGACGAAACATCGACGCGCTGAAATTTGCCTGTGTGTTATATATGTTGTTGTGTAGTGGTGTGTCGGATGTCGGAACCGAGGATTGGCAATCTCACAGATGTGCGGCCGTGGGGGGTATTGTGTGTGTGTGGCGCGGGGAGGGGGTCGTCTTGGGATCATATACGCGCTTCACACACCGCCGAAGAGCCC
>NW_026268598.1:0-763 GCF_000697945.3 Frankliniella occidentalis | reverse complement strand
CTACCCCATTCCCCTCCTTCCTTACCAATCCTCCCCTAGCAATATTTGTCAAATCAATTGTGCTGACGCGACAGCGGGAGATTCGGGGGATAATCTCCCTGCTGTTTGTTCGTTTCCCTCCGGCGACGTTTCTCTCCGAAAAATGCGGCGCGGTGGTCTCTCCTCTCCGCACAAAACGCGCGGCATAGCAATTCTGCTCGGCTCCCCTCAACTTTCTCGTATATTTTCATCCGCCGCGCCGTCCGTCTGTGTCTGCCGAATCATTACGGCTAAATATCGCCACTTCACGATCGGGCGGGCCCACCCGTCTCCTCGCCCGCCTCGTCTATACGATCTTTTGCGACAGCTCAGAGGCGAGCCCAAGAACACTCGCTGTAGAGGTAACGACGTGCGTACAATACACCATGCGACAAGGATAACGCATTCATTTCGAGTGTCCAAAGAAACGCGCCTGCAGTATGAAGTGGCAAAAGCTTTTATTCGTGCGACTCTCGAGCCTCAATCTTTAACGATGATAAATAAATGACTTGGTTGCAATTCTTGCTTGCCCTCCAAAGTTGTGTTGGTTTGCTTGGGAGTAGTGCACTCGAATGAAGGTGAACCATTAGGATACATATTGTTAAGGCCTACTATATTTTGGTATTTTGAAATATAGTACTGCACCGGACTGCACCTAGACGACTATGTAGAGCAATGCAGTCAAGTCTTTTCACAATATTCGTGGGTATTCTAGATCGCCAAATTGTGACATATTTATTGATAC
>NW_026268597.1:11772-12536 GCF_000697945.3 Frankliniella occidentalis | reverse complement strand
GCATCTTGTAAACTGTCTCCATACAGTCTCTAGCATTTCTGCACAGCTCCTCAAAGCTGTCTTTACAGTATCGGCTCGAAACATTTAGGATCTATATTTACGGGCATCACGGTTACAGAAGGACATGGCATCGAGGGGGAAATCACTTGCGAAATAGTTCGTACACCTTCCCCCGAAATAGTCCGAAATAAAGGCGAAATAGAGCGAAATAGATCCGAAATAGACGCGAAATAGTCTGTGAAATAGTCGCGAAATACCCCTGAAATACTCCGAAATACCGCGAAATACCCTGAAATAATCCGAAATAGGCGAGGAATTACCGAAATGGCAGGAGAAATACCCGAGAAATACCAGAAATAGCCCGTACGCTACGGACCCAAGTGATTTCCCCCTCGCATGGCATTCATCTCTTTGCATAGCGAGAGCCAAACCAATGCCAGTATAGTAATTTTTCCTGCAGGGCCCATTGAACGAAAGTTCCTGCACGACAGTGAATATCTATCCCTTTCAGAGTTCTTAAGTAGGCGTTGCGGGAGAACGTGGAGGCGGGAGTGCATTTCGACTCGATATTAGTCATAAAGCAAATGGGTCATTCCCTGCTCAACGTACACCACCCCTAAAAAACGTTTTGACGAAACTTGGTGGAAACGTCCCCTGAGTGGCCCGACTACGTGCAAGAGCGTTTCGACATTGCGCGACGGGTTGCCTACTTATCGGAGGACAACGTTTTCCCGCCACTGCGCACTCCACTCGATCTAGCGAGC
>NW_026268597.1:6735-6982 GCF_000697945.3 Frankliniella occidentalis | reverse complement strand
ATTTCTGTTTGGAAACGGTTTGTATCGTTTCAAAATCACCTCCAGCTCCCGCCAAGCTCCCCGTAGCCAAAAGCGGCGCGCCGGAGGGCTGGATAGTGGTGCTACCTTGCGGCGGAAAACAGAACTAGCCCCGTGGGCGGTGGGCGGAGGCAACACTGTTAAAATTAGTATTGTAAATTTACGATACCTGTATCGTAAACTTTCATAGCGACAAGTGTTGTTATATTACAACACTCTTGTCAGAAAA
>NW_026268597.1:3554-4128 GCF_000697945.3 Frankliniella occidentalis | reverse complement strand
CTTTGACATGAGAGTAACGGGCATTGAGCAGATAGGAAGCATTATGAAGTCTTTTTCCATCAGTAACACTAATAAAGAACCTGAAAAAGAAATGACTAAATTAGTGTGATTGATAACTAGGTAGATGTACGCCAGACCACATCTCGCGGTCTTGACTCGTCTGTGATGACTAGTCAAGCCCCAGAATACTACTGCAAATTCAAATAACACTAGCAATTAAGTTTGACAGCACACAAACACAATACCAAGTCCTCTGGACGTCTTCACCTGAGCGAATACCAGAGGTCCTACCTGCTGCGCCATGTTCTAGTCGTGGTTGAGGTGGATAAAGGAATAAGCCAAGTTGGGTGATTTTGAGAGTCTTTAATGGTCTGGAAGGGTTTATGTAACAGTGTACGCAATGGTGGTGGGGGTGTGTCAATAGACATTTGTTATTCGCAGGTTGCAGGCACAGCCTTGCCAACCTAGAACAGGAACGATGGGGCGGACCCGGGACCCCTTGAGTGCTTGAGTCAGGTAACCTGACGGCTTGTCTGCACTGCACACTCTGCACGCTGCAGCTGCACACTACGAT
>NW_026268597.1:0-278 GCF_000697945.3 Frankliniella occidentalis | reverse complement strand
TTGTATTTTTTATTCCTTTCAGTGACGTATGATGTAACCAGAGGAGTGAAATTAACCAACTAACTCCATCCGGTTTTCCTTCATGCCTGCCAGAGATTCCGCCTTTAAAGGTGTTCCAAAGTTACCACTGGTGTGTGCATTCAGGCCTCAAAATTACTTTCTCCTCGCGATTCAAATGCTCTGCTGCAAACAATAAACACAGAACATGTTTGCCGCGTGCTTTGTACCCACTGCCAGCACCACACTCACAATGGGCTCCACAAACATCTTCTTAAGCA
>NW_026268596.1:10441-11312 GCF_000697945.3 Frankliniella occidentalis | reverse complement strand
GCTGATAATATACAACGGCCTCTCACCTAGGGTGCTGACCAGTGTTACCAGACGTACCGCCTTGGCGGTACTTGTACCGCCTTTTGGGGCTCCGTACCGCCATACCGCCTTTTGACCCTCGCGTACCGCCTTTTCGCCTCGCGGAGGTATTTCCCGGATTTTCCTTGTTGGCGCGTCCGGTCGGTCACTAATCCCGCCCGGGCGCCCCGGGGCACGGCTGTCTGCTACCTGCGGACAGAGGGGTCGAGTGGCGGGCGCACAGTAACCCAGTAGTACCCAGTAGCAAGTGCGCCCCCACCCCCCGTCTCCTTTCTCTCTCTCGCACACCACCGCCACGGACCCTGCGGAGACCAGATAGGAAGACGGCGGCCACAATACACCAGAAGAAGAGAATTGACTGGCAAGACGGCACTGACGATGACGCGCTTGACGGACTTGACTTTAATAGAATAGAAACTTAACACCTTTTTACCTATGTGTGCCCCTGAAGGTAGGCAATTTCCTAAAAAAAAGGTCATTCGATCCAATATTTGAAAATCACGCGCTCCCCCCACCCCCCGTACCGCCTTTTCGTCCCAAATACCGCCTTTTCGAGCGGCCCGTACCGCCACCTAGCGGCCAGAGTCTGGCAACACTGGTGCTGACCCGTCACCCTCTAGTTGTGCCTGTCCTTTCGTAAGAAAAGGAAGTATCAGTCACAGTAATTTTTAACAATTGTCAACTGTCTACTTTGATAGTGTCACTTTCAATTGAAGTATATATGCAATACAATCCTCGGAACGACTTTGCTCGATTCGGAACTCTCACAATCTCATGTTGTTACTTTTCACAACATATGTTATGAAATTTCATAACATAAACGTTATGACTT
>NW_026268596.1:10029-10391 GCF_000697945.3 Frankliniella occidentalis | reverse complement strand
CATTTAGCTCGCGCTGATAATATACAACGGCCTCTCACCTAGGGTGCTGACCCGTCACCCTCGAGTTGTGCCTGTCCTTTCGTAAGGAAAGGAAGTATCAGTCACAGTAATTTTTAACAATTGTCAACTGTCTACTTTGATAGTGTCACTTACAATTGAAGTATATATGCAATACAATCCTCGGAACGACTTTGCTCGATTCGGACCTCTCACAATCTCATGTTGTTACTTTTCACAACATATGTTATGAAATTTCATAACATAAACGTTATGACTTTTCATAACATTTTTGTTATTAAATTTAATAACAATGTTAGTGTTAATGCTTCACAAAAATGTTATTAAATTTAAGAGAAAAATTT
>NW_026268596.1:5565-6865 GCF_000697945.3 Frankliniella occidentalis | reverse complement strand
CCCCTCCACCCCGCGATACGCCAGCGTGTAAATTCAATCAGCGCATTACCGGCCAGTTACCGAGGTAATTATTGTTTAACGCCGTCAGGTCCGTCAGGCCGGCCCTGGTTATTATATGCGGCGCCAGCAGCCATATTGATATTAATGGCGCAGCTAGCGCCGCTTTGACACGAAGGAGGGAGAACAGCCCCCCCCCCTCCCCCCCTCCCGCTAGCAGGAAGGAAGGAGCTGCTACAATACTGCAGAGTGCAGGTTGCAGGAGGTGCAGGGGCGTGCAGGGGCGTGCAGGGGCGTGCAGGGGCGTACCCTCCCGTCAGCGCTGTCGCAGCTCACTGCAGTATGCACACGCGGCACGGCACATGTTATATACAGTATCGGCGGAGCAATGAGACACCTCACTAACCCCCCCCCCCCCCCTCACGCAAACGCAGAGGATCTCGACCTGCCCGCCAGAAGCTACAGCCAGCAGCCCAAGCCGCACGCACACAGACACAGAGACGTACTCGTCTCCGCGGCGTTGGTGGGGGCCGCGCTCCGAAGCGCTACATACGTACTCCAGGCTCATCCTGGACGCGACCTCATGGATTGGCAATCAGCCTAACTGCATATCGCACAGCTTTATTGCGGACAGAGGCACAATTACCGTGATGTATGCCTTTAACAAGGCAAGGCCATAGGCGAGCCATGGGCGAGCCAACGGGGCGGCAGGGCACTGTTTGTTCTATCTGCCGTGCACGGCTGTGAGCCCGTGCGGTGCGCTGCTAGGCGCGGGGGCAGGAGGACAGGCGCGGTTTTATTGGAGGCGGCGAAATCCCCTTCCGCCCCCAGTAGTTCCTTAGAAGCCGCCTGAAAGGTTAGGCAATTTACAGTACCAAACCATTGAACGTAGGCAACGTACTAAACGGTTCGAAGGAAGTGGAGAGGGAAGGGGTGGGAGCCGACCCCCACCACTCGGTCTCGATCCTTGCCCCCAGTCTCCCTATAAGCGTTTCTACCCCCTGGTTCAGCCATGGCGCCTGATAGGTAGGCAGATTCTCGCCTGCAGTGCATGCGTGTACAGCGGGGTGGCCTACTCCGAGTCTCGCAGGCGCCAAGCTACCGCGTATTTGAAGAACAAATCAGAGAGAAAGCGGACGTGCTTTTTGGACGATCCCTTAAAGTAGCATCTGCCTGCTGATACCAATCACAAATATTTTGCCTCGCCGGTGACCCCCGCAAGCCCTCGGTGCCAAACCGCACGGAACTTCCACTCGGCCCAGGTCCAGACAATTGGAAAAGAGGAGTGGAGTTGAGGGGGGGG
>NW_026268596.1:0-1101 GCF_000697945.3 Frankliniella occidentalis | reverse complement strand
CTGCCCCGCCCCGGACGGACCGCATACGGCCCGCAAAAATAACGCCGGGGGAACCTTGAGAGTATTTGACCGCCGCCCACCACCGACACGTCCGATCCTTTTAGCGCGCACATTTTACCACTAAATCAAACGCCAATGGAAGGCGCCGTGCGGCAACTGTACATCAAACAAGGCGCGGCGCGGCTATTCCTGGCAGTGCACGGCACAGCACGGCACAGCACGGCACAGTGTGCACGGCCGGCCCGGCCCGCTCCTCGGGAGCCTTTGCACTTCTCTCATCGCATAACTATAAGGTATTTATAAACAGGCCCGGCCAAGTTATCGGTCGGTTCGCCGCTCGGCAGAAAGTCTTCTGTACTTTGCGCCCGCCCAGCCGCACACTGGCACCACCGGCAGGCGGCCGCCAGAGAAGTAAGGGCGGTATGTCAAGGGCAGCGCAGTAAGTTTTGAAAGAGGTTTTGAACATGAGTCCATTTCGTTCAAGAGGACGTCCTCAGAACGGATATGAGAAGACTGAGTGAATGAATGATGGCACCCCGTGCGAAGCGCCTGCAGGTGCACGGTGGTGTCCGCTCATCCCAGGACTGCTCTGACGAACAATAATACGAGGTATACGAGGTGCGGGCGGTCAGGAAAACCAAATCAGAGGGCCGTGCCGTCCGGGAAGCGCGCCGTTTGCAATGTGTCTCGGGGACTCGGCATTAGCATGCCGTGGGTCTGCCTTGTCAGTCTTAGACTTCCTAGACGGGGTGTCCAACACATGGCGTCATGACGGCGGGAAGGGGCTCGAGGTGTGCGTCGACAGATAGGGGTAGCACAGCCGCGCCGACGTGGTCCTGGTGCAGCGCGGGCACCGCCAGTGCACCGCCCGTAACACTGCGGTACGTGTCGAGTCGCTGGTTGTTGGCAACCAAGCCGCCGCCGCCGCCCCAGTTTATAGGAGTTTCGAGTGTGGGGAGAATAATAAAAGCTACGATAATCGGGCAATGGCAGCTGAGTCCCAATGAACAATAAATTTCAAACGCGAATAAAATCGCGAGCATAACGCGCGCGGCGGACGTGTTGGCGGGGTAGGGTGGGGCGGTGCGCGGTATGGCGGGG
>NW_026268595.1:8127-8628 GCF_000697945.3 Frankliniella occidentalis | reverse complement strand
ATAACAAAGTTAGACACCACAAAGTGTCGAGAAAATGCACACTTGAACTTAAACGTCAATTGACGTGCAAAATTAAACACTTGTTTTACCAGTGTGCCAGCGGCCGGGTACACCACTCTCCCCGGCGGGAGGTTCAGTGGGTCTACCTGCCCCGCCCGGGCGCCCTTGCTCCGAGGGCTCGGGGCTCCTCCTCGGAGCTCGCCGCCTGGGAGCGCCAGGGTAGGCCACCCGCCCCAGCAGGCTGCCAGGCGGGCCTGCTTATCCACCCAGGCGCCCTGCTCTGGGAGCTGGGTTTGCTGCTGGTTAGGGCCTCCAGCTCCACCCGGGGCTCACCGCCTGGGAGCCCCCAGGGAAGGCCACCCGCCGCGGTGGGCTGTTCGGCGGGCCTGCCTATCCACCCGGGCGCCCTGCTCGGGCAGCGCCGCGCGTGGTGAGGCGCGTCTCCGCGCCGCCACACGGACTAGCTTTAATTGTCTCTCCTCACATCTCTCTCCCCGACTC
>NW_026268595.1:5293-6832 GCF_000697945.3 Frankliniella occidentalis | reverse complement strand
CCCCCCCCTCACCACCCGTCTCTTTCTCCTGACGGCGGTGGTGGTTCGTGTCGGTCAAGTGACATAAGAAATGCATTCCTTTCGACGCCGTGACAGGTCGGATGAAATACAACCGCGTTTTCGATCTGACCTCGCTTCCGCGCGCCCCAGAAACCCTCACCCTCCCCTCTCGATGTGGTTCCATCATCCACCTCGAAGGAAATAGCTCAACAAACTAGCAATATTTTCCGTACATTACCCTTGCTCGCACCCCCGTCTTATTTATTTACATTTATTCACTCCTTGGCGCATTTCAATATGAATCTCAACCACCCTCGGCGAGATTTCCTTCCTATTCGGATTCGCCTTTTCAACGATGTCCCCTTCCCCCTTCTTTTTTGTCTGGTCGACGTGCCCCTCCGCCTAGAGGGGAAGAGGGTGGGAGAGAGCGAGAGAAAGAGGGTGAGGGGGGCGGACGCGGAGGGGGCAAAAGCCATTGGCATTCCTCTCGGCGCTATCTATTTTCTTGACGCAATTATTCTGATGTTTCTCCGCGTAAAATTGTTGCGGGTTGAGCCTGCATCCCCCCCCCTCCCTCTTCTGGGCGGAAGGACGCCGGGGCCCAGCGAGCAGGCAGGCAAAGTCGGCAAAGTAAAACTTTTCCCCCCGCGTCGATTTTCCCCCAACATGCAAATGGTGAACTTACCCCCCGCCGCGTCGCGCCCTGACCAAAAAAAAAACCACCACCCTCAACTTTGCTATTTTTCGCGTCGCGCGTCGCAACCTTCTCGTCGTTCGGGTCCGGGGGGCACGGCGGGGCGGGCGACCCAGCAGGCCACCCTCGCTGACACAGTTCTAGTTGTCCCGGGGAGGGCGGCGTGGTGTGGCGGGCGTGGTGGCGGGAAGCGCCGCGGGCCGGAGCGGAGCACGCACGGCTGACAGGGCACATCCAAAACATGAGCATGAGAAACGTTGGTGCGAGGATACGATGACCCGTGCTTCTGTGTGTGTGTGTGTGTTAAAGAGAGAGAGAGAGAGAGAGAGAGAGAGAAAGAGAGAGAGAGAGAGAGAGAGAGAGAGAGAGAGAGACGAACGGTCCTAGAGAAGAGAGAGGCCGACGGATGCGTCGCTGTATAGTCCGGCCGGCCGGCCCGGCCGCCTCTCGGTCGCCTGAGAGGGGGAGATTTATCCCAAGCGCCAAGTGCTTATGGCGGGGGTGAGTCTCTCTCTCTCTCTCTCTCTCTCTCTCTCTCTCTCTCTCTCTCTCGCGCGCGCTCTCTCTGTCTCTCTCTCTCCCTCTGTCTCTCTCCCTGTCTCTCTCTCTCTGTCCTCCTCTTTCTCTCTGACACACGCGCTGGCCCGGAGCCCTTCGGCGCGCCGTGCTTATAGCCCACAAACGGCCAATCATTTTCGCAGGGGGACAGTAACATGTCTGGCGAGTGGGCAATAAAAGTCGCATTCTTCCAATTAAATGCAGCGTTGTTGGCGGCCGCCGTGGCCGCCGGCAGGACACTCGTGGGGGAGACGGAGAGGGGGGAGGGGGTTCGGAGAAGGGGCAGG
>NW_026268595.1:2095-3193 GCF_000697945.3 Frankliniella occidentalis | reverse complement strand
CCCCACCTCCCTCCCTGCTGCTCGCGCCGGGGCCGCGGCGGGGACCGGCGAGGACCCTCGTTGATGGAGCCTTTGTCGAGGTGCTCCGACCGCCCCAAATGGCCCAAGTGCAGAGGTCCGTCGAGGGGCTGGCCGGGACCGGGCGAACCAGCCGGACTTGGCGAGCCACCCCAAATCGGCTGTGTGTGTGTGTGTGTGTGCTTGCGTGTGTGCGTGCGTGCGCGCGCGTGTGCGTGTTTAGGCCCTCTACGGCGCGTCACCTCCCCTCCGCCCCTTAGTGGTTGGTTCCTGCTATGCTGTTGCTGCTTATCTGACGGCGGTGTCCCCCGTCCCCTCTCCACTTTCTATACTGTAGCTGGTGTGGTCTTCCCTCCTATACTTGCCTATCCTTGATGACGGTTTGTGGCTGTCGAAGGTCCCCAGGGGTTCTTCATAAGTCCCCTACTGATCTGTGTGTGTGTGCTGTGTGTGTGTGTGTGTGCAGAGAGAGAGAGAGAGAGAGAGAGAGAGAGAATGCAGGGGAATCCGCAATAGCTGTTGCTTGGCTCGCGGCCGCCGCTTGGCCGCCTCGCAGATCGATCATTATCTGATTTGTAGCGCGGTTATGGGCGAGGGCCGGCGAGGGCCTCGAGGGTCTCGCAGGGCGCTGATGTCAGCGTGGCGCACGCGGCGGCGGGGGGCGAGCGCCGGAGGAGGAGGAAGAAAAACAGAAAGGAAGGACAGTGTGGGAGGGTTGCGCGTCGGTATTGGAACCCTCGACCTTCGCGGCGGGAGGTGGGTTGCAGCGCCGCTGCGCCACGCGAGGCCGCTGCGCCACGCGAGGCCGCTGCTGGTGCTCGTGGCAGGAAGGCACTGCGCGGCGCTTACAGGGAAAGCCACTCGGCGTAGGCGGAAGCACCGCTGAGAGCTGCTGCTGCTGCTGCTGCTGCTGCTCCGCGAGGCCTTCAAGCTGGCACTGCTGGAGTTGCACCATCGCGGCCGCACCGCCCGTGCACAACTCTGCACTGCGCGCCTCGCGGCTTGGGCTAATCTCTTGCACATCCTCTCCGGCACGACGACGTCTTACTTCTCCTCGAGTGGCACCCCCATTCCCCCCCC
>NW_026268595.1:0-1248 GCF_000697945.3 Frankliniella occidentalis | reverse complement strand
TCTCCCCCTCCCGCCCCTGTGATCCCAGCAGCGCTGGAAGCACGTCCGTCTCCCACACATGTCGTTACGCGACAAACTTCCCAACCAATAGAGACCCCCTCCCTCCACCCTCACTCTGCACGAGATGGAGGGGAAAGTGGGAGCGGGAAGGGAGGGGGGCTGTCGCGTACCTCGCGCCCTACCGCCGTCGTTGAACCCGAGAGGGAGAGCGAGAGAGAGAGAGGTGTGAAAGGCGGTGGCACTTCGGGCGGCGGTGGGGAGAAGCCGAACGTAAACTTGGTGTTGCTGCTGCTGGCGGCTGAATACCAAAGTCACACCAGAATCGAACCACTCCGCTTCACTGACGGCGGCAGAGGTGTGTGCGGCGCGGCGGGAAAATACAAATGTATGTGCAGGAGGGGGCGCTCGCGGGAGAGTTGGCGTGAAGACACGAGTCGTGCAAACGTTTGGCGAGGCGCCGGGTGCCGTACCGGGGACGGTAGAGAGGGTGGGGTGTTTTATGCTGGAAATGCTATCGGCGTCCTTACAGGGAGGCCGCTGTAGAACTGGCCGTGGCTGGTGCAACTCTTCTCTTCCCTGCCGCACGACGCTAAACCGTCGCGTCCGTAAAGCGCTTTTGCCGCGCGACTTGTTGCTTGACCACTACAAGCGTCCCCGCCGATAGCAAGGGGCCTTGGTGATAGCGCCGCCGCTGCCACCGCGCGCTGGGGCTGCTTGTCGGGGCCGAGCGCGCTGCGGACACGGTCCGACGGCCCGGTCCCGAGCGCGGCGCCACTATCTCATGGTCAGCCCCGACCAGCTCCGGCCAGCCGCCTCAAGGTTAGGGCCGCGCGACGCCGGCCCCGGCGGTGACCCACATACCTTATCGTCGCCCCGGCAGGTGGTGGCGGCGCCCTGCGCGCCCTGCGTTCTCCCCTCTTCGCCGTCCGCACCCACATCCTGGTGGGGGTGTGGTCGTCGTCAAGGTAATCGTGTTCGTGTTGGTCACCTGTGTAGTGCATGGTCGTGATGGACATGGTAATCATGAACGCCGGTGGTACCCGCGTCGTTTTTAGCCCGCCCTTCTGCTTTTAAAAAAGCATTAAAGCGGGCTTATGCAACCGCTCTCGTGTCCGTCTGTCTGTCTGTCTGTCTGTCCGTCGTCCGTGTAAGAGGAAGGAGATGAGCTAGAGGTCTGCAAATTTCAGGGTATCTTAGGGGTCACTCCTGGACAACGAAACGCCTGGTGCAAATCCTAGCAACCACCCC
>NW_026268594.1:16631-17986 GCF_000697945.3 Frankliniella occidentalis | reverse complement strand
CACCTCTCCCCGCCCCGCCCCGCCCCTTTGGGGCCGGCCACACGGCGTATGGCTCGGGCGGGTCGCCCTCCTCTACTCCATTGCACTCCGCTCCTGCCCCGCCACGCCGCGCCACACCCCGCCTCGCCCCGCCACGCCGCGCCTTGCCGCGCCTCTCCTCGCCACGCTGCTCCACTCCACTCCGCTCAGTCGCTCGCCAGCTCCACAGCGCTACGCACGGCCTGGACACGCGAGCGAGAGCGTGAGGGGCACGAGCGTGGGCAGCGTGAGCGAGTGAGAAGGCGCGCGCGAGTGTGAGAGCGTGCGTGCGTGCGTGCGTGCATGGTGCAGTGAGTGACAGTGTGACTCTGACATGGTGCTGGGCGTGCTGTGCGAGGCTGAGGCCACCCAGGACACCACCCTCACCGAGGCCCTTGAGTCCCTCACCGTGCTGGACTGCGACGGCGCCAGCGACTCGGGGTTGAGCGGCGTGAGCGTCGGGCTCAGCGAGGGGGAGGGTCTCGGCGGAGTCCTCCAGGGACTCGGTGACCTAGCCGTCACCGAAGTCGCGAGGATGATCGAGGAGCCCACGTCTCTATCGCGACTGCAGTACAACGTTTTACTCGCCGACAACATGTGAGTACAGATACCGAAGGACACCAGCACCACCAACCACCAGGTCCCTGCTCGCAGTTCTGTGAGCTGGTCTTGTCGTCTTCGCCATCCTGTACTACACCGTGTCTCAGGGCTACGACTCAACAGTGTGCGTATGTTTGACCACTTGCTCCATCCGTAAGGCGCCACGGTCTCTAGGGTAGGCAAACTCACACACTCGTGTCGCAGCCCTGACACGGTATGCTCCCCAGGCAGGGTGTAATTTCTCTCCGACTCCCGCTGGACCTACCCGGCCCTCACCGCGCAGCTGTGCCTTGCTCGCCGCCCCCTTGGTCGCCCCCTTGGTCGCCCCCCTGGTCGCCCCCTGGCTTGGCCCAACAGGTGGCGGAGGCGTCGCGGCGCCTCTGCTCGCCACGGCCGGCCCTAGCCGATTGCTAGACGCGGCGCGTCGCGGAAGGGTTGCGGGGTACGCGCCGCGGGGGCAGCGGCGTGTGCTGGACCACAGCCGCTATCAAGAAGTGCTTCCACGAGCCTGTGTGCAGCATTTGGTCATTTGGTCCGCCAGTCAGGGGCGCCGCGCCGGCGGCCCAACCAAGGCCCGGGCCGGCGGTGCCCTGGCGGTGGCCGGGTAGCGCAGGGTCATTGACACCTCACGTCGTGGCCGAGGCCCACGGCGAGGGTCCGGCGGCGGGGTCCAGACCAGCCGACAGGCCCCCCTCGTCCCGCTGGCCCGACCGACCTGTCCGAGTGTCCATACCTCG
>NW_026268594.1:11393-12176 GCF_000697945.3 Frankliniella occidentalis | reverse complement strand
GCGCACGAAAAGCGGGCTGGTGGCCAGACAGGTAGAGCTCGCAGCACCCACCAGCTCAGCCTGGCGACAGGAGGTTGGCTCCGAAGGGTCCCCTTGGGCCCTGCGACTGGACAACTCCTGGAAGCCCAGCCGGGCGCGCCTTCCTAGACTTGCATACGAGGCGCTTGTGCGCTGCAAGACCCCCGTCCCCGTCCGCTGCGTCGCTGTGCTGGTGCCCGGCGGGATCGGCAGGCATCCCCTTCCCTTTCCCTTCCGAGGTGAGCGCTTTCCGTAGAAGCCCCATCCCCTCCTTTCGCTGGAGAGGATAAGCTCTCCGTGTCCTCCCCTGGACCTGTGGCCACGCAGGAAGGAGGAAGCGTCCCTCTGGAAGCAGCAGTATCTGCAGCAGCAGCAGCAGCAGTGTCACCACCGAGGACGAGGGGCCAGCCGCGCATCGCGCCGTCGTCAGGTTTAGGGTCATTGGGTTAAGTGCCTCGATGGCCCCAAACTCTTGTAGGAGTGTCCACGCCGGGGAAGGGGAGGAGAGGGTTGGGGGGCTACATCAAGGGGGTGGTCTGGCAGGGCAGGAGGTGGACAACCCGCCCGAGACTCTTCTAGGTTTGGGCCAATTGGGCGCGGTTCCCTCAGCACTTGGTTTCGTCATGACAATTCTCTAAGTTTCCGGTGAGGGGACAGCCGCACAGCGGACTCCCCAAGCACCTCGGACCCAGCCATCGACCCCCGGAACGTTACTCGATCTGATCTGCAATTCGTCGCAGTTGATTGTTTCCTGCCGCAGGAGAG
>NW_026268594.1:5306-5682 GCF_000697945.3 Frankliniella occidentalis | reverse complement strand
TGGTCAGGACACTGTCCGAGCGGCAGGCTGCTGGCGTTTGACCCCCTGACGCCTTGACGAGCGGATTTCCTCGTTTCCGCGAAGCACCCGGTCCGTCCGCCCGGCGAAACGCGCACGAAAGCGGGCCGGTGGCCAGACAGGTAGAGCTCGCAGCACCCACCAGCTCAGCCTGGCGACAGGAGGGTGGCTCCAAAGGGTCCCCTTGGGCCCTGCGACTAGACAACTCCTGGAAGCCCAGCCGGGCGCGCCTTCCTAGACTTGCATACGAGGCCCTTGTGCTCTGCGTCGCTGTGCTGGTGCCCGGCAGGACCGGCAGGCATCCCCTTCCCTTTCCCTTCCGAGGTGAGCGCTTTCCGTAGAAGCCCCACCCCCTCCT
>NW_026268594.1:0-271 GCF_000697945.3 Frankliniella occidentalis | reverse complement strand
GCCGGTGCCCGGACGTCGAATGGGTTGCCTACCTACCGGGAGCTCGATGGCGCCGGGCTGGCGCCACCAGCAGCCCTCGTGCTCCACGGCACGTACGTGCCGCGAGAAGGCACGCCCAGCGCTGTGTAGTGTGCCGCATCTGGCCCAGATCTGGCTGACATTTCGCCGGATCGCTCCTTCGCTCAGCTCCCGGCCAACCGTGGCGGCCTATCCCCATGGGAATGACGTCCCCTGTGTTCAAATGTGTGTGCTGTGCGTGCTGTGTGACTAA
>NW_026268593.1:14229-15922 GCF_000697945.3 Frankliniella occidentalis | reverse complement strand
GGTGGGGTTGGGGAGGGGGTGGTCGACGCAGGAGGCCAGCAGGTCGTGTGTAATATCCGATCCGAGGCGGCGACACTTCATCCAATTGTTGTTGTTATTGCTGTTCTTGTTGCGAGGTGAGGCGGAGGTAATCCACGACGGGTCCACACGCCAGCTCCACCACCACCACCACCACGATCACTATCGGAGGGGAACGGTGAAGGGGTTGGGGAAGGGCGCCGGCGAAGTAAAAAAAAGACGATGAAGAATGACGTGCGGGGGAAATCATCAGCATAAAGAGAACAAACTTTCTGCCCAATTTCCATGAACGCGCCCGCCGCGGGTAAATTGGGGACCCCCCCCCCTCTGCCCTCAAATCTCATCTCACGAGCGCGGGGTGGAGCGCGACCCGGCCGCCCCCACGCCCCGCCCCGCCCCGCCCCGCCCCTCCGCCACCGCCACCGCGTGGAGCGCGCGTTCGGTGTGTTTGAGGGGAAACGGAACGGGGGAAAAATAAAGTTGGAAATGGCGAACAAAAACACACACCACGCTGGAGCGTTATAGTGTACCCGCCCTCTACTCGACCTTTAAAAGAAGTCGAGGGCGGTAAAATTCAGCACCTTTGAATCTCTTGTACGCCTCCCGCCAAAAGGAACAAACGTACATTCCACGTAGACCATATGGTCTAAAATGTTTAACCGTCACTTTCACATTTGTTTATCTAACAGTGGCTCTCAGAAAAGGACAGGCGGCGGGGCGCGACGGTTCGCCACCCCGGTGATGACGGGATGACGCCTTCCCCAACAGCGCGCTTTGGGAGAGACGCTCGCGCCGCTGGTATTTCAATAGATGACGGGCGGGACACCGTCCGTGTCCAGTTCGCTCACCGCCGCCGCCCCGTCTCCGCCTCTCCCTTCCCGCTCTCTGCCATCACCTCTCCCTCCCTCTCCCTCTCTCTGCCTTTGTGACACGCCAGCCATTCCGCTTTACTGCGCCCCCAACAGGCGGCACCACTCTGCGCCATCCGCGCTCCAGATAAGCCCTTGGGCCGCTCCAGCGCGCGCCGTGGCGTGGCGCGGCGGCGACCACCGGCAGCAGACTCGTCACCGATCTCGCGGACTGACTTTCCTCTGCCCAGCAGCGGGAGACTCGTCACCAAGATCAGACTGCCTTTCCTCCGAGGGGGAAATCACTTGCACAGCAAACATTTTTCAGAGAAGTTCCCCCCCCCCCTGTTGAATCCGGGAAGTACTTTTTCCGGTTGCTGCAAATATTATCACATACGTATGACGAAAAATAGCATCCGGAAAATTGATTCCCGGATTCAACAAACTTCCCGGATAATTATTTGCTGTGTTGCGAAGTAGTTCGTACAACGTTCCCCCGAAATAGTCCGAAATAAAGGCGAGTTATAGCGAAATAGACCCGAAATAGACGCGAAATAGTTGGGAAATAGTGGCGAAATACCCCCGAAATACTGCGTAAAACTGCGAAGTGCCCCAAAATAATCCGAAATAGCCGAGAAATAACCGAAATGGCCGGAGAAATACCACCTAATATCCCGTACGCTACGAACCCAAGTGATTTACCCCTCGTTTTCCTCTACACAGCATCAACGGACGCGTCAACGATCTCAGACTCACAGTTCCCTGCCCAACAGCAGCAGACTCGTCACCGATCTCGGACTGTCTTTCTTCTGCCCAACAGCAGCAGA
>NW_026268593.1:7928-8747 GCF_000697945.3 Frankliniella occidentalis | reverse complement strand
CGGCGGCCGCGGACCGCGATGTCCGCCTGCCTATACACCTCACCTACTCGTCCCCAACAAGTCCATCCTCCTCCTCCCTGTGCAACACCACCACTGTCGAACACTCAATCAATATAAGCGGTCCAAGTAACGTAACCCCGTGGGACGTACGATACCGTTCAGGAAAGCACGCGTGTGGGCAGTTTGCCTACTCGCTCGGCGCTCCAAGGCGCGATGGACAGTAGTTCAAGCTCAAAGAGGGTTAAAAAGGTGCGTGGGGGTAGTTATTTACTACGTCCAAAACCACGGTCTGCAGTCAGGGTTCATACCGCATCCCCATCCCCGTTGTCACCAACACATGATTTAGTTGAGGCATATGCAACCCACTATGAAAGCGAGGAAGGACAAGGGACGAATTGTGTTCAAAAGTAGAGAAAATGGTAAGCTTCGTTCTATAATGCTGTCTGATGCAGGCTACATACCTGGTACATCCTGGCAATACAGCGAAGATGGCGATGATGGCGAAGATTCCGTTCCAGCGACAGTCTCCTCTTCTGCCAACTAAATTAGGCGTATCTTCGTCTTCAGCTGCCGATGTTGTGGAGCTCCTCCACCGCAGAACAGCCAGGACCTAAAAATTTGAAAACTTTTATAAGATGTACTCAACTACTAGACATGTACCTTCCTTATGTTGATGTCGATACAGGTGAGATGTCGAAGATCCCGCTCCAGCGGCAGTCGCTCCTCTTCTGCCAACTAAATTAGGCGTATCTTCAGCTGCCGGAGTCGTGAAGCTATCCCCACTGCAGGACTGCATAACTGCAGGACCTACAAATTTGG
>NW_026268593.1:5725-6428 GCF_000697945.3 Frankliniella occidentalis | reverse complement strand
CAAATCGTGATGTAATAACGGATCTGAGAGAGGGAGAAACAGACGTTACAATAACGCGGCGTCCAGACCCATCAACCAGTTTGTATTGTTTATCACCTTGCTGCAGTTCCGTCGATAATTTCCATCCACCAACTCGTGTCGTTGTGACGTTGGCCCGCGTGCAGTTCGGTCCTTACGTTCAGTCACCTATTACTTTCCGAAGTTCCCCCCGCACAGGAGCACGCCCACGCCACCCTCGCTGGTACACGCGCTCTCGTCGTCGGGCCGTGCCGCCGTACTCGCGCACCAAACTCGCCCACACTTTACCTTTACGTTTCAATATTGTCCCATTTTCATTTCGTTTCCTTCAAAAAAGTATACAAGAGGAGAAAATAATTCCAGACGCAGGCGCGCACGTGTAGCGCCGCACAGCGCACAACAAAACCACATCGGCGCAAAAGGGAATCCAATTATCATGTCGTTGCAAACATTCGGCAGGCCCTTTGTCTGCTGGGGCTGGCCCGACTCACCGCCACTCACGCCACTGCCTGGGCCGCATGCCATCAGGCCATGCGCTCGCCCTTTACCGATGGCCGCAGATAGAGGGTAGGAAAAAGAGGTTGATTGTTGATAGGAAATGGGGTGGGGAGAGAGTGAAACGACCAGGAAGGTTGATATTCTGTGGTTTTACATAAAAGGCATTTAGTCTGCTCCTGACACAGCA
>NW_026268593.1:0-489 GCF_000697945.3 Frankliniella occidentalis | reverse complement strand
CCGGTTACTTGTTGAGCAATCCATCACATCGCCGAGCCGCCCGGGTACAATCTTGACAAAGGGCACACGTGATAGCGGAACCGCTTTTATAAAACCTGAGCAGGGCGCCGCGGACGCGGGGCGGGGCGGGGCTCGCGCGCCGATCGTGGGGGCAAAAAACCAGCTCAAAGTCCCCCCGCCAAGGTCAAGGACTCGCTTTACTTTTTTTTTTTTTCATCCTTCCACCACCTAAAGCATGTATTTACCAACGAGGGTAAGTCGGGTTAAGTAAACGCTCTTGACAGGACGTAACCCTGGCCAGACACTTGCTGTTTTTTTTTTATTATTCATCCTACCTTTTTTTTATTATTCTTATCTAAAGCCCCGCCGGTTTGCATAGGGCCATATTAGTCTGCGTCAATCGAGCATCGACGCCGATAATCACTCGAAGAGGCGCGAAGGAAAGGGGAGCGCGGGGAAAGAAGTGGAAGTGGGGCCGCCGCCGGGGGG
>NW_026268592.1:22080-22694 GCF_000697945.3 Frankliniella occidentalis | reverse complement strand
AGCCGTGAGGCCGGGCCGGCCGAGCCGAGCCGGCCGAACCGAGGAGTAGTGGTGAGCGGGGCCGCACGGGGCCGGCTGTCTAGTGTTGTGTAGGAAAGGAAGGAAACTGTGGCTGTGGGTATTGCGTGTTCTAGTTCCCTTGCTGCAGCAGTGTTCGCAATGTCAAAGTTTGTGTACATGATGCACTGGCACCTGCAGGTGCTGCAACAACAAGTGTAATGCCAAGGCATTTGTGACGGGCGGCACTGTGGAGCGGCTGGAAGGGCTACACACATGTGCGCCGCTGAACGAGCAGCAAGTCCAACGGAAGCAGCTGATCACCGCGGTGAAAAGAAAAGCTGAAGACAACAGGGACGCGCCGCCATCAAAGCTTGTGTGCCGGGAGCTGCGGACCGGAATCTACACTTTGCTTGACACGAGGGACACTCGTAGAGTAAGTTTATGGTGACACAACTTGCGCGCGCGTGTGTGAAGGGGATGGGGGTCTGAGACTGAAACGCTTCACGTTTTCCGATTTTCCTGTCCTGTTTACTTTTGTTAGGCTTCAGAGTGTGTTGTTGGCTACGAACGTAGGAAAGTGTACCCACAGCTAGCCCTATCCGTAGACCACACAA
>NW_026268592.1:13162-14060 GCF_000697945.3 Frankliniella occidentalis | reverse complement strand
GTCGTGCGTGCTTTGCATTAAGGACAAGCGACGTGTGTACATGTACTTTGTGTATTTTTGTATATGCCTATTTTGCATTTGAGAACTGTGTATTGTCGTCCCTAAGTTTTGCACATACATAACAATTTTTCTAGAAATGTTTCTTCATTTTCCCAAAAATTTCTCGGAGCACCTGGCCCGACTCAAAGTAGAATACCACAACTTTCTTTGCGTATAACTCGGCTAAGTGCATTGGACGCCGGCGCGATAGGCAACCCACCGCACCGGGTGCCTTCCTGAGCGAAGGCAGACAGGGGCACGCCCCGCGCCTCAGTTAGTTCCAGCGGGGCGGGGCGGCGGCTGACCGAGGCGCCTCAATTCAGGCGGCGGAGGCGGAGGCCCGGCTAGTCATTTACTGATCGGCCCCCGTCCCGCATGTAGGCTAATCCCAGGCAGCGCCTCAGTTCGTGCTCTGCCCAAACGATAGAGTTTGCATTTGGTGGGCTCCTTGTGTAGAGCCTTCGCGTGGGCTGCCCTGGTTGTCCGGGAAAAATGTTACCAGAAAGAGGGGAGGGGGCTGGCCACCTAGGGTGATGCGCGCGCAGCCAGGGCCGGGCGGCGCTGCGTGCGGTCCGGGCGGCTGAACACTCGCCTACAACCTTTGGCCCAGTAGTAGCCACTTTGTGATTTCAGTTGTTTTGACGTTTTTGTTGTTGTTTTTTTTTTTTTTTGGGGGGGGGGGGGGGGGATGTCCCAGGAGTGTTGCAAGCCTTCCACCGCCTCTGCCAGTTCAGTTCGGGCGGGCCATGCTCCTGGGACCCCAAAAGCGCGTCAAAACAAGTGAAATCGCAGAGTGGCGACAACTGGGCCAGGCAGTGGCGCCTAACTGGGCCAAAAGTGGCGAGTACTGGGCCAATGC
>NW_026268592.1:7846-8445 GCF_000697945.3 Frankliniella occidentalis | reverse complement strand
CTGCTCCGTCAAAAGAGAGTTCAAAGAAAACGAAGAGAAATATTACCAATCAAGAGGGAACTGTTCTTTGATCTCTGTTGAAAGAGAAAAGAAAACAACAATGAATGTCATCACCAAGAGGGATATTTTGGGAAGCCAACACCAATGGAAGCAAAGAGATCTTCAGGAGAGCTACAGAAATAGTTAGATTCTTTGAAGATTAAAGAATGGTGCCCACCTTAGTTCTCTTGTGGGACAGACCACTTGAAATATGACCTACTTATATATTTCAGCACTGAAATCTTTGGTAAAAGTGAAATGACAATTGACATGTACCATCTTCATGGTCAACATTGAGAAGAAGATCGCTGACGATGCCTGAAAATTTGAATCGTTTACACCCTGATAAAAATAATGTCAAAAGTTTCGTGACTACAGGGGTACCTAACGGTGTGTAACCATCCCCACAAAATATTAAGGGAGGAAAATATGCTTTGATAGCAGTTGAATCTATGTCAGGATGTCCCATAGCAGCATTTAAAAACACAAACTGCAGAAGAAACAGCTAAAGCAATAATTTCCAATGTGTTCGCAATCCAATCTTTGGATCTCGTTCGGCA
>NW_026268592.1:0-336 GCF_000697945.3 Frankliniella occidentalis | reverse complement strand
AAAATGTTTTTTTACAGAATATTTTTTTATAGGTTTCTAAGGGGTAACTCGTAAAAAAAGAATCCTCTGGACGAAAACTTCGTAACGTTTGCGTGCGAGAGATCATTTCTTGACGAAAATAAAGTGACAATGACCCAATGGTCTTTAAAATCGTATAAAAGGCTTCATATCCAAAAACTGTAAAGGGAGTGGTGCTTTAATCACACATTTTTGACGTCAAACTACGCCATCCTTAGGGGTTTAGGTGCCCTAGATTATCGACTAAAACGTGGGTTTTCACATGACAGTATGTCAAATAAGAACTTTTAGTGAGTATCTTTATCGAATTTCAGAAGT